>NC_143565.1:94022857-94332142 GCF_054136105.1 Typopeltis vanoorti
TAGAAATTCCACAGAGTAGGAAGCATTGCATTTTCCAAAATGTTCAGATACCTCTTGTTCAATGTACATGTCAGCACGAGGACTGAGGCCAAACCAGGAAAAACAGGACCATACCATCAGACCGCCACCACCGAATTTCATAGTTGGAGTTACACTCTAATAGATGTTCACCAGGCATCTGCTCGACTGCTTGGTAGAGGATGTAGCGTGATTCGTCCATAACAGCTTTCCAAGCTTCCACATCCTTTGCACTACTGAAGACGACTGAATGCTGGTTCAGATAATGTGGATTGGAACTGTACATCTTTCAACCTTTCATATGTGTATGCACTATATATTAATGTCAGTAATTTTACACCTGGTAATGTGAAGAGTGGTGACCATGAAATGTATAAGTAAATAGGAAGTAGTGATCATTATGGGTCATTTTAATTATGACAATATAGACTGGGATAATGGCATAGCAACCAGAAATAAAACGAATTTCACAAGTTTTTGAGAGCCAACTGCCTGAGGCAGTTGGCTCTCAAAAACTGAGAATTGAGGCTCTTGTATTTGATCATCTCATCTGAGGATGTCATTATAAATGAGGTGTCAAATCTCCTTCCAGTTAGTGAGAGTAACCATGAAGTGGTTATCAGCTATGTGAGGAAAAGATATATGTGGAACTACAAAGCAACATTATGAAAAAGTTCAGAAGACAGCTTGCTGCTATAGCATGGAATGAGTTGGTTGAAAAGATCAATGCTGCTTGTGTACTATTCAAGAACTGTCCAGCAGAAACAATGTCTAAGCATATTCCAAGGGTCAGAAGGTTAAAAGGTAAATGTGAAATGGATAAATGAACAGATTGAGCATGCAAAAAAAGGAAAGCATCATGGAGGCAATGTAAGATGAATGGTAATAATCATTTCTGAGGAGTACAAAAAACAAGCAAGGAGGGTGTGACTCAGTTGGTAAGGGTAGAAAATGTGTGGTATTAACAATAGTTAGCTAAGTACTACTTAAAAAAAAAAAACAAAAAAACTTGGGAGTTCTTCCGACATGTAGCCAGCAGAAAAAATGATTATGGTAAGATGACAATGACTAGAGAAAATGGCATAACTGCTATGCATAAATTAGCAGTTCATAAAGGTCTTTGTCTTTCGTCCATGTGAATGTGACAGCATGCTGAGTTTGTTTGATAGCAGTGGAGGAGACTGACTGTACCGTGAGTGAGCAAGAGGTATATGTAGAATTAAGTAAACTTGATATATTCGCTATGCATTTTGAAGGAATGTACCAGACAATTGACATCTGCCTTGGCAACTTATTTAATGTCTTACATTGGGACAAGTTCCAAAGCAGTGGAAGGCAAGATTACACCACTTCATAAGGGAGGTGACAGATTTCAAGCATAAAATTATAGACCAATCTGTGTCAGATTTTGTGGTTAAAGCGTCGGAGGGGCTGGTGAGGATCCAGAATTGGGTTGACAACAGTGATATCATTGATGGACAGCACAGATTTGCTGGGAGGTCATGTTTTGGTAATCTACTTGTTACAATAAAGTGACAGCTGCACTGGATGAGGAAGATGGATACACAGTAGTATACTTTGATTTTGCAAAAGCTTTTGATAGATTACTACATAAGTTGATAGTCAAACGAGAGCAGATGGGGTGGATATTAGATTAGTGTACTGGATTAGAAATTGGCTAGCTGTTAGATATCAGCAAGTTGTGTTTGGGGAAGAAATATTCCAGAAGAGGAGTCACTAGTGGTATACCTCAGCAGTCTGCATGTTAAATGATATTGGGGAAGATTTGAATAGGGATATTCAGTTTGCAGATGATGCAGAGTTGGGAAGAGCTGTGAGTAGAGCAGATGTGGCTATACAAGAGGACTTGAATAGACAGACTGACTGGGTACATGAGTGATGATACCAGTTCAATGTTGCAAAGTGTAAGGTTTTAAAATTTGGAAAACAAAGATGGGATGTAGCGTTTACACTTGGTGGGGATATATTGTTGGAGCTGGAGGAAATAGACCTTGGCATGATGATGAATAGGGATCTAAAATTTAGAGGATATACATTGCCAGAATTGTGAGGACAACACAAATAATGGCAACGATGCAGAGGACACTGATGATATTGTAGTATAAGGCTTTGATTAGGACATATATGGACTACTGTGCACAGATTGGGTCACCTGGTTTTCAAAAGGATGAAGAGATATTGGAAAGGGTCCAGAGGTGTTTAGATGAGGAAGTTTATGATGTTTGGAATGTTAAAATATGAAGAAAAATTGAGATGCTATTTACAGTCTAGTGGATAGGCAGAAGAGGAGTAACATGATAGACATATAGGTTGGTAATGAGTCATTATAGGATTAGAATTACAGGTTTTCCATAAATGGTGGAAGAACAAGAGGTCATCCCTAGAAGCTGTATAAGGAGTGTGAACACAAGAGTGACAAGCAGATTTTTTGCATAGAGTAGTGAATGATTGGAATGCATTGCCTGAGACTGGTATCTGCAGAGAATTTGAACATATTTAAGGCACGGTATGATGAGCTGTGTGTATGACAAAGGGACTTCCCACAAGGAGTCTGGAGATAATCATATACTGACGACTGTAGATTAATGATCAAATCAGAACAGGACAAGGTAGATGTTGACATTTCTTCCTGGATGGGGTGAAGCATCTTTCTAAACTGTGAGTGCTGTGGCACCTCTCCCTTCCACACACACACACACACACACACACACACCATCAGATGTGTGTAAATGCACCAGCATGCATCCATTGTCACCTTATGCTGTTAACTGGTTACATAACTTTAATCCTTTTCTTATCATTTTTCTTCAGCGAATGTCTGCTTATTATGATCCATGCTGCCGTGATTTTTTTTTTGGACCTATCAAAAAAATTCAGATCAGTTTGACCATTATTTTCTGAGGTACGCAATTTATTTTATTTTTTTCAATTCAAGTGATTAAAATTTGTAATGTATGTACTTTGAACCTTGAGTTTTAAGCTGTTTTGAACTGCAGCCAAACTAACTAAGATTATGAAGCCAGTGCATTATGTCAGTTAACTGCATCTTTTATTCTGATCAGTTTGTTTTGAGAGATGCCAAACTTGAGTACCTGAGAAGGAAAATTCTTTCACTTCTGTACGAAACCAGCTAACTCACGTTCAGTTGAATACCACAAAGGCTCTTTGCATCCTAGATGGGGTCTGAACCCAGGTCTTTCCAACCAAATGGCACTGCTAATATTTAAGGCTGATACTGATGGTGCCCTTGGTTATAGAGGCTCCTAGAAGTAAAATACTGAACATACAGGAATAACATTGAAGAGAACAGATCAAATTGAAGTTGCATTAAAATGTATTTTTTATGGTTCACCAAACTTTTCCTTTTTTTTCTCATCTTATATAAGATAATCCATGTTGCACTTTAATGTAATAATTTACAGCACAAACATAAATAGTTAAACAACAGGTTTAATTGATTTCAATATTTCATCTCAATTAAAGAGACATCAGGAATACAATGTTAAAATTCTAGTCACAGTAAGTAGAAAAAATGAGGTAGAATGAATAGACTAAAGTCCTATGAGGGGTGCCCCTCTATGGCTGCTGTTGGCTAGCCTTAGATGTTGGGCAGGAGGCTTAACAGTTAAAGTTTCCCAAATTTTTGGAAATTTAGTGCAACCATATTGATTAAGATTAGGCTTGTTTTTTAAGTCTTCTGCAGATTCTAAAGTCTTTCAAAGTTTGTATTTGCTGCAATGAAGCATCGTGGTTTTTGTCCATCTGATGTCAGCAGATCTCCCAGTCTGACCGTAATGTGATAATTTGCAAGAACAAGGAGCCCAAATACCTGGAATAGAGGGGAGGAAGAAATATAATCTCTGCACTGCTGTCAAACCTCGTTTGAAAATGAAGTTTCTGAAGAAATATAAAAAAGATTATATTTCTTCAAAGTTCTGGCTAATTTTTCTGAAGTGCCCCAGATATAGGAAATTGTAAACTTCCCAAAATTTGGGAAACATTAATTCTTAGGCCTCTCGCCCAACATCTAAGGCCAGAACAGCACCCATAGTGGGCAATCCCCTAATAGGACTTTAGTAGTCCTTATTTATTCTACCTCATTCTTCCACTTATTGTGACTGTAGAATTTTAACATTGCATTCCTGATGACTTTGAGTGAGAGGAAATATTGAAATTGATTAAACCTGTTGTTTAGTTATTTCCTTTTGTGCTGTAAATTATTCCATTAAAGTGCAACATGAATGTAAACTATCACCTAAGCCTAAATACTCATTTATGTAAGATAATATTGTGCAGAAAGCATATGCATAAGCATATTACATTCAAAACATAAACTTACTGTTTATTTGAAAAAACAATTATTTGAAAAAAACAGAAATCATTACTGTGGCTTTAGACTTTTAAGCAAGTATTTGACTCAATTAAGCAGAATAAAGAATAAATTGTTTGAAATTTTTTCAAAAAAATGAGAAAGGAAAAAAATTATTATTATTATTATTATTATTATTCAGGCCTCCAAGGAGTCAAAAGACTCATCGTGGGAGGTCCTTCCTAAGAACATAAAGTCTGTGAAGACTCATTGAGGGGGGAAGTCCCCCCCCCAAGAAACACAAAGTCTATCATACCACTCCTTAAACTCATTGACCATTCTCGCTCCCACCACTCCATCAGGCAATGCATTCCACGGTTCAACCACCCTCCACACAAAGAAACCACTCCTTACCCTCTTACTCACAGCTTTCTTTCGTAACTTCCATGGATGGCCTCTTGTCATCACTCCTTCCCGCTGTTCAACCAAGCGAAAGAACTCCCCAGTGTCAACCCTGTAACCACCTCTCAACAGTTTAAAAGTCTCAATCATATCACTTCTCCTTCTTCTATCCACCAAACTCTGCAGTCCACATTCCCTCAGCCGATCCTCATAACTATGATTGTACAGTCCTGAAACCATCTTTGTCATCCGTCTTTGTATCCTTTCCACAGATCTTGGGGACCAAATCTGAGAACAATAGTCCAAGCGTGGTCTGATCAGAGACTTATACAACGGAATGATAACCCTCTTATCTCTGCAGGTCAGTGTCCTTCTCATAATGCAGCAATTTATGCAGCAATCCTCTGTGTTACTTTCACCACCTTTGCAATATGTCCCCTAAACTTCAGGTTTCTATCGATCAACAATCCCAGATATCTTATCTCCCCTACTTCCTCCAGTATAACTCCTCCCATAGAGTATGCAGCATCCCAATGATGTTTCCCAAACCTCAAGACCTTACATTTTGCTGCATTAAACTGATATCCCCATTCATTTGCCCATCTATCCAGCTTCGTATCATCTGCAAACAACTGAATATCCCTTTGCAATCCACTGGCAATGTCATTGATATAAAGGTTAAACAATATAGGTCCTAGTACTGAGCCCTGTGAGACCCAACTTGTAACCCTCTGCCTCCTGGAAACTGCTCCACCATACACAACTCTCTGCTACCTATCAGACAGCCAATCCTGAATCCAGTTGACCAATCTGACATCCAGACCCATGTGCTGCAACTTAAATATCAGCTTATCATGTGGAACCCTGTCAAATGCCTTCACTAAGTCTAAGAAAATTGCAGTATATCCTTTCCCTCATCTAATGTTCTTGTAACTTTATTATAAAAGGCTAGCACATTGCTAAAACAAGAGCGCCCTTTCACAAATCCATGTTGACTCTCACAGATAACATTAACTGCCCAATGCTGTATACGGTCCCTCACTACTTTCTCCAAGATCTTAACAACTACTGATGACACACAGACTGGCCTATAATTAGACACTTCCAGTCTGTTACCACCCTTATGCAATGACACTATCTTACCTTCCTTCCATTCCCTGGGCACCTTTGCCGAATCCAGACTTTCATTGAAAAGCCAGGTTAAAGGCACTGTCAGTTCTCTAGCACATTCTCTCAAAATTCGTGGTGAAATACCATCCAGTCCCACAGCTTTACTGACATCCAGAGTACTCAGTATCTGAAACACACTCTCCTACTGTACCTCTAAACCTTGAACCAGCCCTATCCCTCTAGCATTAAAACTGACTTAGGATGAAATACTCCAATAAAGTGTTCATTGAACAATTCCACTATGTCCTCTGCATCAGTCACTCTATTCCCATTTTTATCCCACAATATCATTTTTCCACAGTCATTTCTCCTCCTACTGAATACTTTGATAACAAAACATGATAACAAAACAAAATTTGAAAGTTGAAATCTTTGAAATACCATGACAACAATAAAATTTGGAGTAGTTGAAATCTTTGAAATACTCGGGAAAAGAGATCTGCAAGAATGTCCATTTTCACTATATTTAATCTATGCCTGGAAGAAATGGTAAGTCTATCCCACAAAACATGGGAATACCTGTCAATGGATGAAATTTACATTACATAAAATGTGCAGATGATATAGTATTATTTACAGATGGGGGAGGTGAAGTATATGATTAAAAATTTACATAAAAAAAGCAAGGACTACGCAATTTGGAAAAATAATAGTAAAGCCAAAATGGCAACTAGGTAGAAACAGAGAACTTATACTGAAGCAAGTTAAAAAAATTCCAAATATAAGGAAAAATACACTTCTCTCCAAAGAACTTTAAAACCAGAGACATAATTCAGTGGTGCTTCCCAATGGAATGTGTTCCAGATGTCTGGAATACATTCCATTAAAGTCACCTAAGGGTGACCTTAGCAGATGTCAGCAGACCTAAGCATGAAGACAGACTTTTGGTTATAACAGCAAAAAGCAACTGATGCACCACAGAGGGCCAGCTTGCAAGTCGGCTCCCATTCAAGCACAGGTAGGTAAATATCTCAACAAACTGTAGCAAGATGTCTGCGTTAAGTAGACCTATATATCCGAAAATCTATAGCTGCACCACTTTTTCCACAGCTCACTGTAGAGCACATTTTCAGTGGGTGTTGCATCCATAAAAATTGGCCAAGACACCAATAGGCTAATGCACTCTCTATAAATGAGAGGCATTTATTCTTTCCTCCGATTCTAGATGACACTTGATCTGATGTGAAGGTGGTAATGCTTACCATTGCGTGAATGTTCTTGAAAGGGATCAGGGGCATATATTTTGGGTGTGCTAGGTATGTAATGCACACCCACAGAATAGCAATATCACTGATATATTTTTGCATTTATTACTGTTAAAGACTCCCGTAATTGTTTGCTGGCTTAGCATGCTTCCTAAAATTAAATACAATATACTAATGCTTTGTGAAGAGAGGACACTTTTCGATGCGTAAACATTGTATCACATATGTGATGTGGATGATAATGCAAGATCACATCATACACAAGAAGTGAAGATACATCTCGAGACTGAGGATATTAATCAAATCGAGTGGCCAGCATGCTTCCCAGCTCTCAACCCCACAGAACACATTTGGGACACAATAGGGAGAGATATTACTGCTTGAAATTCCCCTCAAGCAAATGAACAAGACCTTATCCTTGCTCTGAAGGAGGATTGGCAAGTTTGCCTCAAGAACTTCTGAATCATTTGGTGCTAAGTATGGTACAATGTTGTGAGAGCTGCATTGAAGTTCAGGGTGGACATATTCTACTGAAATGTCTCTCCACATAGTTCTCTGAAAGCACTGTACATTAATTCCTTAACTATGTCCTTAGGATATTTGTAACTTTCGCCAAAAATGTTTTGCAATTTAACTTGTATGAAATTTATAACACATTTTTTGTGTAATATAATTTATTAGTATGCTGGCAATACATTTATGTCCATGTTTGGCTGTAGTCATGAAAAGTTTTCATATACAGGTAAAAACGTAGTTCATACTTAGCTTCTGGACACCAATGTATATGCGTGGACACACACACACACACACACACACACACAGAGAAAGAGAGAGTATATCAAAGTATTTTCGTTTTTAAATGGCAAATGGACTACAAAGTACATATATTTAGATGATAGGTTTTCCTCTATGGTTGGACTGAGGATTAAATAATCAAGATAACTTGCAAACATGGTATTTATTTAAGACATATCAGACCTTTAATAAGTTAGGTAATGGTCTCACATCAAGTGACAAAAATCTACAACCTGAAGACATTCATGAAAATCCATGTCAGTGAGATATGAATCCACAACTCATTGGCTAGAAAGCAGAATTACTATTTGTCCAGGGTGCATAAGGCTACACACTATGCAGCATGATTCAAATGGTGCTGAACATATTCTTCCTGAGTAACAGCATGGATTCTTCATCAGTCAAAGAAGAAAATTTTTACACATGTATAAAATTCTACAATTATATCAGTGTAAACAGCCACATTATGGATATCATATAATTCACTTCACCCTTAGTAACTATGGCATAGGATCATACACCTCCAAATCAAAAAATTAGAATAATCAAAGAAAATGTGTTGATTGAATGATTTGCAATTCCAATTTATTGCATAGAAAATAATTATTACCAAATATGAATTAGTATCATCTAAATATATGTACTTTGTAGATTATATAATTATGTAAACATATAAATATGTAATATAAATCATAAGAAAACTGTTATTTAAAAACATTCACAAAATTAGAATAATTTTTAATGTGGTTCAAAATATTAGAATAATGCAAACATAAATGCATAAAAATTGCAGTCAAAGGGAAATATGATAATTAGTACTTTGTTGCATTCCCCTTAGCTTTTATGATCATTCATAAATGGTTGGGCATATTATTTACTGGCGGGCACAGTCTTTTATCAAAACATGCCCATATGGTCTGCAAGAAAGAAGAAAGAAAGAAAGAAGTTAATTTTGTTTCTTAGGGCAACTTCTTGAAGAAGTTTCTTCATAATTCCCCTCCAATTCTCAATGGGGTTTAAATTTGTTTGGGATGTCCCATGGTCATCATGGAATACATGTTGACCATGGGACACCCAAAACATACTTTCATCACTAAAAAGTACCTTTGTCCAGTCCTCTGGACCCCACAACAGTCTTTGCTTACACCAATGCACTCTAGCTGCCTTTTGCTTGGAAGTCATAAGCGGCTTCGTCTTAAGCCCAAGTGATTTAAAACCCAATTTGTGAAGTTGCCTCAATGTCACAGATTTAGACACATTCACATCTAGTTCTTTCCATCTCCTGCAAAAATACCTTACACTTCAGAAGTGGTTTTTCTTCACAATATTCTTCAATCTCCTCTTATCTCTCGATGTAGTTATTACTTTTGACTGCCATTGCAGCAATTATTTTGAAAACTCCGGTTATTAGAATATGGTCTCAATACTCTACTCACATTTGCTTGAGAACATTTCAATTCCTTAGCTATAAACTGTTGAGTTTGGCCTTCTTTGTGTTAAGCCATATGAAACTTCTCAGTTTCCAATATGTCACTTGTTCAACCCATGTTTAGCAAATGACTAACTGAAATCCACAAGTAAATGATTCCTCACACATGAGTCCATCCCACAGCTACTGAAATATATGCTAATTCTATGCTCTACTCAAAACTAATCAGAAAAATTTGGAATATTCTAATATTTTTAACCACATTAAAATTATTCCAATTTTGTGAACATTTTCAAATAACAGTTTTCTTATAATTTATGTTACATTTTTATGAGTTTACATGGTTATAATCTACAAAAGTATGTAGTTGGAGTTTTTTTTTGGTCCACCTTTACCACGAGTTGCCTCAGTCCTGAAGATACTTCAGGTGCAAACTTTGTTTGCTTACACTTGGATAAAGGATTAAACTAAATTTATGAAGAAAAGTATGTAGATTTAGATTATGCTAATTCATATCTGTAATAATTATTTTCTATGTAATAAATCAGAATTGCAAATCATTCAACACGTTTTCTTTGATTATTCTAATTTTTTGATTCGGAGATGTATATCATGTATGAATGAATGATATGCTTTAAGGTTGAAAGTTATAAAGAGGAAGATTCACTACAGAAAAATAAAAGCAAAACAAAATAAAGCAATTTGTTAAACAGATCTAGCAATGGGTTAAGAGTAATATAATTTGATTCCTCTGTTCTAGAGACCAATCACGAAACTTTTTCAAGTCATTCTTGGCTTTGAATAAATAAGGGAATGGTCCCATATTGGTAACAAAAATTGTCTTTCACCTCAAGATTTTCACAAAATGTTCCTGTTATAGTAGAACTGAAATCCACAGCCAACCAAGCTAGTTTTTAATATAAATCATTTCCACACATGTGAGGCCACAAAGCCTATAGCAAATCAATACTGTGTGTGGAGGGGTCAAGAAAAAAATATTCTGTTGATATTCTTGAAGAGCTGGAAGTTATAGTCTTTGGAGAATCTATCATGGGGAGGCTTTTCCCAATGCTCCTCACTCCCATTCATGAAATATGAATGAGAGTGGCAGGTGTGATAAGTCAGCAATTCAACTATAAAAGGATATCGCAGAGCTATTTCTCATGTTATTGTAGATTTAATAGAAATGGTGGTGGTGGTGTAGGAAGAAATGATGGATGCCAGTTCTGCTGAACAATGCCCATGGGAATATCTGTATGAGAAACACAATGTGGAAACCAACTTTCTGTTGGGGGGGGGGGTTAGTGGTTGAAGAGAGAGAGAGAGAGAGAGAGCGAGAGAGAGAGAGAGGAGGATCGTTGAACAGATAAGTAACATCTTGAGCAAAAAAGAAAATCCAAAGATAGAAGTTATGTGTTTGTGCTGGGAAAGGTCAGAGGTAAGTGTCAGTCTGAGAAAAAAAAAAAAAAAAATTTGGACTGTATTTAAGGTAAAGGGGAAAAGAACCAAGGTCTCGTTTTTTTTTTGAGAGGGAAAAAAAGCATTGAAAACGACTAGAATGTTGTCATGACATTGATATCAGAGTTTAGAGCACTAATTGTAGATTATCAAGAAGCTTGAGATGATTAAACACTGCAGGATTTAGCACATGAGTAGGAGGAACAGAAAATGCTATCAGCAGCAAAACTGCAGAGAGGTTTGAAGTCAGTGAGGGAAGCTTGTCTATGCTTGGAAATGGGGAGGTGAAATAACAGAGCTGTGGGAAACATCTGCATTAACACTCTCCACCATTACAAACAGTAACAGCCCAAGAGAAAAGTAGCAATCCAATTACAAAGGATGCAGGCAGATCATAAGATGGCAATTTGCTGAGAAGTGCTCAATACCAAACACAGTCTTGGAAATGTTGAGTGTACTATCAAATATTTCTTTAAGCTTCTCTATGGATATGTCCAGAGGTGGATAATCTAGCAAGAAGACCTACTTTGGATCTTGATTGGTAGAATCCATATTGGTGTTCACAGATTGACAGTTCTGATGTCAAGAAAGTTGAATGTTGATGACCTTCTCCATTACCTTAGTCAACAAGAATGACAGCAATAGGTTACTAGTTTGATGGTAAACAAAATAATTGATTTGAAAAAAAAAAACTACCTTAATATTATATACCTACACATTTTCCCCCTTTATAAACATTCAATTAAAAAACTAAAATCTGTCTTAAATACATATTGAGTCTATCTGGATTCAATGTTATATATTTTAATTTTATGTGTGTTAATTTGTTTTTTAATGAATTCTATTCTGCAATAATCTTATATTTTTAATCGGATGTGTATATATTCTTAAACAGCTTCAAGAAACAGATTTTTTTTTTTTTTTTTTTAAGTTGACAATATGTAAAACAGGGACATGCAAATCTTGATCTATGAGATCAAGATTTGCATATCCCTGTTTTACTAGAGTTGCCCTTAGTTCTATTATTCATAGACGTTGGGGAAGAGCAGGCTTATAATATGAAGGTGTGGATTAAACACGATTTTGTTTTCTTTCATATTGCTAAGGTAGCCCATAAGGTTACTTAGCTATTTAAGAACACATTAGCAAGTAGAGATAAGGAAGTTAATCCTCTTTATAAGGCCTTGATATGTCCACATCTGGATTAACGTTTTTCCTGGATTTTCGTGGTGTATGAGGAAGCAGTGGAGAAGATCAGAGGCAAGTGACCAAGATAGTGAGTAGGTCTGTGGAATGTTCCCTATGAGGATAGATTGAGGGTGTGTGGATTGCAGAAGTTGGTTGATAGGAGAAAAAGAGGAAATATGATAGAAACCTTTTGCTTAGAGTTTTTATAGGATTGATGCAAGGGAAATGTTTCAACACTTGGCTAGAGGGGACAGAACAAGGGGTCATCCCTGGAAGTTGAATAAAGGTGTGGTTATTAGGGGTGCAAGGACTAGATTTTTTGCTTGGAGAGTTGTGAATGAATCAGTTAATGGGTTCAAGGAGAGGTATGATAGATTGTGTGGATAGTTTGGGTCTCCTGCGATGGGTCTTCAAATTCCACAGAGGTGCCTGCACAATAATATGTTTAATATTCCAATATTCAATTCAGTGAGCAATTATACTTCATAGCAGTGTTTCTTAAACTTTGAGACTGTGGAACTCTATTTTATTTTTTTGGTGGAAACTCTCCCCCACCTCCATAAATATTTTAATTAAAAAAATATCAGAAAGGAAATTATGACATGAATGGTTACATGCAAAATATTTTAATCAAAAAAACATATGATACATAAGATCAAAAAAAAGTCCAGTAATTATTCTAGAAAGTCAATTTAATAAAAATATTCGCTCACTAAATGCATAAATCTTAATGAGAAATGAACTTGCATGAAATGACAATTTCATGATTATCAATGTCAGGTATAATGTTTTTTGGTAGGCATCAAATTCAATGATTTCAATGTCTCACCAGTGGAAAATGGAGCAGGATCTTAAATGCTATTTCATTTAAATATGAATTTTTACTCAAATCAAATCAAATGATAAATTGTTCTTCAAAATTTCAATGTTGTGTCTTTCCTCAGACTCAGCATTGAAAATTTTGAAACTGAAAGTGCTCTATGAATGAAGAAGATATATATCAATATATATTCTTCATTCATAGATTTGATGTACTGCTGAAATCGCATTCATCCAAAACACATACACACACACAATTCTTTTGGATCCTGACTTAAATGAAAATAGTCAACAATCAATTTTAGTTGGTTCAAATTATAATCTTCGTTCCTCTTTTTCTGCCTAATTTTTTTGGTTCATTAAAGCAGTTATTTTAAATTCTTTGGCTCCAGTTTCATTTTTTTTTATCTTGTCTTTCTATTTTATTATAACTGTAGGATATCATTTTCTGTGTTCCCTGAAAAGATAAGTTTTCAACTTATTCAAAAGTTGAAATATATCTGCATGATAACATAATTTCATGTTCCAACCAGTTTTTATTTTAGCTGGACTTCATAGAATTTATTGTTTACAACTGCTGTTAATACCTGATTCAACTCAGCATTTAAACTTCGACTTGTTAACATTCTTTGTTTATCTTGCAATGTGCATGTTTTCTATATTTGACCTACTTGTTTCATTTTTCTGACCAATCCTGTATATTTACCATTCATATTTGATAGTGTACCATAAGGATAAAGTGAAATGTAGGTTATTTTAAAGCAGCATGGCTGTTGAATCACTGTATACTGGTATCCTGAACCAGTGGGGGAAACTTCACTATCAACAATAACATAATCACAAGACTTTTCTTATTTCTTGCATCTTCTCTCCATAAGAATTTGTCCACATTTTTATGTTGGAACATTGTGTTAGTAATAACTAGTCCATGTTAGCTGAATAGAGATCCAGCTCTTTTGTCTGAATTTTCCCAAAGCATTTCTATATGTCTGTAATAATTTCCTACTCTGCTGTTGATCTTCAACAAGGACTCACTTTTCCTTCTTCATTGTCAGTGTTGCTGCTAATGCCTCAAAAAAATTCTTCCCTTAATAAATTAAAGAATTAATTCTGTATGATAGTCAAGTAAATATTAGTTTAATATCCAACATTTCACTGACTGATATCTCAGCATTTTCAAAGGAATACACTGGTAAGCAATAGAAAGTAACAAAAACTAGGAAACTAACCGACAATTCTAAAAATTATATAAAGTTATCACTATGCGTGATACAATGATATAATATGCGTGTCGCAAGCGCAACATTTTATTTCTTGAGATATTTAATGTAATTTTCATGAAAGTTCATTTCTTTTTGGTTAAATGATCTGATTAGAGTTTTCCATATATCTGGTAAGATTAGGCCTTGATTCTTATTTAAGTTACCTGTTGAAAGGGCAACTGTAGCAGCTTCTTTAAATGTTCTGGAATGGTAGTTGTCTTCTATGTAGGGCATATCCCATTCAATATTATGGTTGGTAGAGGCAAAGTGTGAAGAAAGGCCTGATATATCTTGTCTGTTATTCCTTACATAGCCTATGTGTTCTTTCTTTCTTGTATTAAAACTTCTAGATGTCTGTCCGATGTAATTAATACCGCAAGAACAAGGTATGCTTGTTCTTGCGGTATTAATATAAACTCTAGAGTATTTGTAGAAAGGATGGCTATCTTTTGGTGATCTTATAAAAATGCTTCCCTTCTTCCTTAGTAGAATCTTCTGTGGGACCATAAGCACAAATAAGTCTCATTATCCAGTTCCTCATTCAGATATTGTCCATGTCATTCCCTGATACTGCCTGCCATTCAAGAAGCGCCTGAGATATCATTGATTTAAAGGTTCAACTGTGACTGTCCTAATATCGAATCCTGGGGAAACCAACTGTAACTTCTACCTGATGTTGCTCTCCCATACACAACCCTTTAATATCTATTAGACAGCCAATCTACTTCATCTAAATGCACATGTTGCAGATTAACTATCAGCTTATGTAGCAACTTGTCAAATGCTTTTGATACACAAAATCATCCAGAAAAATTAGTGCATGCATTTCCCTCATGAATCACTCTTTTTGCTTACCTAAAAAGATCTCACCTGTTTTTGTCTTCTTTGTTTCAGTCATACCTATTATGCAGTACTTATCCAATTCTTTTGCTAGTTCTCTCTAATATATCAGATAAATAGGCCTGTAAAGAATTTCTAAAAATAAAGGAGAAACATAGTAAGAAAAACAACAATCTGCAGGGTCAGCTTTTTCAAGTTGTCATAAACCTTTTGTCTAAAAGGCTTGACAAAACAGCTGTTAGCATCCTTAGCCTCAGTCACAACTTTAGAGTTGTGCCACATAGTTACACTTTAGATTTTATGCTGCATATAGAATGCAGTATTTGCAACTTGTCTCCTACCATTGCCAAGAATATCAGGCTTGATGTAGCTAACATTCGCTCTTAAGTTTCGTCACTTAGAAGACTAACAGCCATTCTCTTCTTTCTCTGTAAATTACACAAAGATAGTAGCATAGTAATCACTAGAGCCAATAAAGGTAACTCCACTGTGGTCTTTAATGAATATAACTGGAAAATGAATGAATGTGCTGCTCAGAGACTGCACTATTAATAAGCCACTGGATCATGATCTTACAAACTCTCAAAAAACATCAAAAAGATTTCTTAAAAATGTCACTTTTTGGCCTCATGAAATGGTTAAAAAACTCAAACCATTTAAGTCCCCCTTTTCCAAGATATACAGATTACCAAAAATTCATAAACTCAATAACCTCTCCATCCCATAATAGATGTTACTGATTCCCCATCTTTTAAGTTAGCTAAATCCTTAACCTCACTTAAAGGTCATTCTTCATCTTATATTAAAAATGTCACTAATTTCAAATTTTTAATCCAAAATTTAGTTTTAGATAATAACAATATCATGGTAAGCGTTGACGTCACCTCTCTTTTTACCACTATCTCTTTCTGACAGTTTAAATTTACTAAAAAAATGTTTTCCTTCTGTAATTTCATTGATCTTTTAATTTTACCATTCATTCTGGCTACTTCACTTGGAAAGATACCATTTATAAACAGACTGAGGGCAACAGCCATCGACTGTCCTCCCTCTAGCCAGTTATATGGAACATTTTGAAAAGCATGCTATTGATACTGCTATTCTCAAGCCTTCTAATCTGGCTAAGGTACACTGATGATGTGTTCTCTATATGTCACATGGCTCAGACACATTAGACTCCTTCCTCCTTCATCTCAATAGAAAGCATCCAAGAATCCAGTTAACTATAGAAAAAAAAAATAATAGCCTGCCTTTTCTAGATACTTTAATCACATCTTCCCAATATGGAGACCCTTTCGTTCTCTTTCATAGTTACACACTATGATCAGCATTCCTTATTAAAAAAAATTATGGAAACAACAACAGTGTTATAGTTCTTTTCTTCTCTGTTTCAGAAAACCCGCACGCACGCACACGCACACACACACACAGGTAGGTAGATAGATAGACAAACTTTCCCATCATTCTCACTCTCCATAATATGGTGCTATCAAAACCCTTGTTAATAGACTCCAATCTCTGTTCTACCCAGACTATACTTACTGCCGAACTCTCCTTTATTTTTGCCAGACCCTTCTTGTCCAATAGTTACATTCCATTACATTAGCCAGGCGCTATCAGCCCAGGGGAGGGGGGGGGGGACTTTTCGCCTCAAGCACCACACATCGCCACTGGGCACGGTCCTCTGTGACTGTCCGCCACGTTCTGGCCTCCAGCCTGCAGGTCTTTCTTCCCCTGATCTGCCCACCTCCTTCTCAGTCTCCCTGGTGGCCTCCCTGATAAGGGCCAGGCCTCCCACACTCGTCTCACAGTCCTTTCGGGGCCCATACAGTACAGATGCCCCAGCCACTGAAGACGCCTGCCGAGTTGTATAAAGCGTGTATGGCAGCATTGGACCACCTCCTCCAGACTCCATCTGCCATGACCCCTCCATAGATACGTCGTAGCATCTTGTTCTCGAATACTCTCAGGTGATCAGCTTGTCTCGCCGTGAGAGTCCATGCTTCAGCACTGTAGAGGAGAACAGGCCTGATCAGTCTTGTATAGTCCCACCTTTGTAGTCCAAGACAGCAAGCACGAGGTGAATAAAGGATGAACCTGATAACACGCCACATTTGCAGCATTTATCTGACTCTAGACATCAGCCTCAACTTTGTTGTCTTCAGTCACAAAAGAACACAACTACCTAAATACCTTCACCCTCTCAAATTGTGCAGCTCCCTCTGGATCTTGAGCAGCATGGTGACTCATAAAAAGGTATTTGTCTTCTCGGCGCTTATATTCAGGCCAACTTCTTCTGCAGCTTCTTCAACAGTAGTAACCAATGCCACTGTGTCATCCCATTGATGTGCCATGACGTTCAGGTCGTACGCATAGCCAAGAATCCTCACTTGCACCCTCATGTCGACTCCACCTGCCACTTGTTATGTGTTTCTAATTACTTTTTCCAACACCAGATTGAAGAGAATCGGAGAAAGCCCATCACCCTGCTTCACACCGGTCTGTACTTGAAACGGGTCTGACAGGTCACTCTTGCTCTCGAACCATCTACGCACACTGCACCATTTTTCGGAGTTTTTGAGGTATTCCCAGCTCTTCTAACGCCTGCCATATTTTTGGGCGTATTATTGAGTCATAGGTTTTAGAAAAGTCTATGAAAATATTATGAACTTCCCGGTTATATTCCCAGCACTTTTCAAAAATTTGGTGCAGCGTGAAGAGTTGGTCTATTGTAGAACGGTTCCTCCTGAAGTCCGTCTGGTAGTCACCAAGGCACTCTTCTGTATATGGTGTGAGGCGCATTAGCATGATGTTAGACAGCACCTTGTAGCCAGTCAACAGCAGTGAGATGCCCCTATAGTTGCCGCATTGAGCCTTATTTCCTTTTTTATATACTGGGGTGATCAGCGATTCCTTCCACTCGTCCGGCAGCCGTTCTTCTCGCCAGATCATCAAGATGAGCCGGTGCAGCTGCTCCAGCAAGACGTCCCCACCATTCTTCAGGAGCTCCGCCGGTATGCAGTCCACTCCTGGAGCCTTATTATTTTTCATGCTGAAAAATAATAAGGCTCCAGGATAGCATGAGTAACCTCACTAAATGTCGGCTCTTCAATAAATAGTTCAGCAGTTGATAAGGAGTATAATTTTTCGCTATTGACATTCAGCAAGTTCGCGAAATATCTATGCCACCAAGTCAGAGCATCTTTTGAGATTGTTAATAGATTTCCACTCTCATCTCTTATGGTTGCTGCTTTTGTCTGAGCACCTCGCATGGCTTTGATCGTCCGGTACATCTCCTGTCCATTATTCGTCACCCTATTTCTCTCTATACTAGCCACTTTCCTCATTAAGATATTTCCGCTTTTCTCTGAGTAGACATGTATTCACTACTCTTCTCACCCTCTCCGTGTGTAGAGGCTTAAGTGCTGTGAGGATCATATTGGAGGCTTAATGGATTGTATACAGCACTCAGAAAGGATTAAAACAGAATTTAATACTTCCTATATATTTCATCTCAGTAAATGAGACATCTTCAGGGATTACAAAAAAACTAATGTAACATCAAACAAATAACACACAATACTAAGCCCAACCACGTGGGTGACACTAAAGTTCTATCCAGGTGGAGCGCCCTCTAGGGCGGTTGTAGGTGGCCTGGAATGTAAAGTGGGATCTCTGGTGATAAGCATTTCCCAAATCTTAGGAAGCTTAATGCAATCATATTTGTTGAGATTTGGTTGATTCCTGAGAGCTGCTGCTGATTCTAAGAATAGTCTCGCTTTTTTGAATTTATTGTGGTGGAGCATGGTGGTTTTTTTCCATGAGATCCTGTGGGTTGTATCCAAGACATGGTCAGCCAAGCCTGACTGACCATAGTTATGTTTTTGGATGTATGACTTATGTTCCTCCAGACGGATGGTGGCTGATCTGCCTGTCTATCCAAAGTACACCAGTTTACATGAACAGGGTACTTTATAGACTCCAGGTACTGAGAGAGGAGGGAGCTGATCTTTTGCAGAGCGAATAAGGGTAGCAAGTTTGCGGTGGGGCTTAAATGCTGTGCATAGGTTGTACTTTTTTAAAATCTTGGCTATTTTTTCGGATGTGCCACAGATGTGGGGTATGGTGATGGCATTTCTAAACTCTTTCTGAAGAGAAGACTGAGGAGAGGGTGAGGACCTGATTATTTTTTTAATACTGTGATCACTGTAGCCATTTGAGAGGAAAGTGTGTTGTGTATGTGGTCAAGCTCAGTTGTAAGGGCAGTTCCACTGGAACAAAGCTTGTGGGCTCTCTTGGTAAGAGTTTTAATAATGCCATATTGTTGAGTGGGGTGGTGGTGGGAGAGTTCGTGAATGTATCTGCCTGTGTATGTGGGTTTTCTATATACATTGAAGGAAAGCATACCGTTCGGAAGGAGTGTAACTAAGGTGTCTAGGAAGGGTAAACAATTGTTCTTTTCCATTGTAAACTTGATTCTTGAATGTAGGCTGTTGAGGTGACTGAGGAAAGAGTCTAATGTGTCTGGGCCATGAGGCCAAATAGAGAACACATAATCTACATATCTTAGCCAGATAGAAGGTTTGAGAGGGGCTGAGTCTATGGCTCGTTTTTCAAATTCTTCCATATAAAAATTGGTATTAAATTCTGTTTTAATCCTTTCTGAGCGCTGCATACAATCCATTAAGCCTCCAATATGAGATTCTCACCCTCTCATATGCAGCTTTCTTTCTGCTATCCACTAGGTAGTTCAATAGTGTTTCCTTTCATTTTGCTACAGCTTCTTCACACTCTCTATTAAACCATGCTTTTCTCCTCTTCTTTCTCTTTCCCATAGTTCTTGAAGCAGCTAATGTGACCATATTTTTGATGGTGTCCCACATCCCATCCAGATCATCCTCTTCCTCCTGTAACTCCCCAAAACGATTCTGCGACTCTAACTGGAAAGCCCACTTGCCTTCCATTGTTTTCAACCTGTCCAGGTCCCATGCTGATCGTATGGTAGGACATGCGACCTTCTGAACTGCAATTCTATGCCTGAAATCGTAGGCTACCAGATAGTGGTCACTATCACCATCTGCTTCTCTGAAACTTCTCACATCCGAGATGGAGCTGTGGTGATGTCGAACACTAGTACACGGTCTATTTGGCTAGCTGTTCTACCATCCGGCGATCTCCAGGTCTGCTTGTGGACCTCTTTATGCGCAAACATAGTGCTCTGCTCTTTACAAAGCATCCCGTAGCAGCGGCAAAACTCATAAGTCGGATCTCGTTATCATTGCACTCCTCAAGTAGGCTCTCACTACCCACGAAAGGGTGCCTCTCTCCCCAGCTTCGTGTTGAAATCTCCTACTACTACTAGCTTGATGTCATAGGACGGTAGACCAGCACAAGTATGCTCAAGCACTTCGTAGAAACAATCTTTAGCTTCCTCCGAGCTCTCTTCCATAGGCGCATGACAGTTCACAACGGACACATTTTGAAAACGTCCCTTAACTCTAATAGTGCACAGCTGATTGTTCACAGGTTTAAAATCTAAAATATTACACAAAAATTTATCACTAACTAAAAACGCAGTTCTGAGTACCTTTCCTCACCACTATAGTATAGCATGTACCACTGATTGCGGGTCGAGCCATGTCCCGGCCATTGCACCTCTTGTACAGCACAAAGTCAAATTTTATACTGTCGTAAGACATTCGTCACATTAAAAAGAGCTCCTTCTTTCACCAAACTATGTATATTCTAGGTCCCAAAACGATTAATAATCATCGTCACAAAGGTGTCTGAATTCTGAGGCTTCTGTGGTGCTTGTTTCGTAACCAATAGGGTTTTTACAGGCGGGATGGTTGGTCCCTCACTAACCCTCCCCTTATATTAGGATTCCTTAACTAAATTGAGCAGCATAGTACCAGTGACAGAAATCCTTAAGCAGTTGCATACAACAAAGTACTGTAATAAGCTTCTACTCAAATTAGGCTTAGCTGCTCGCACATTCTTTACCACTACAGTTTCATAAAGTATACTCACTAAAAACCATATAGACAATTTACACAAACTATGCAACGTGCTCAACCTAAACATCATAATTTTAAAAGAAATACTCCTCAACAAAAATATTTCACTAAAACGCGTAAACAACTTTATAATTGCTTAAGCGTTTTAGTAAACATGACATGACACACATGGCACTGTCATGTGTGGCCACCAGCCACACGACAGTGCCACCTCATTGATTTTCCAATGGTTACAATGCCAAAAAGATCAACAAATTACTTGTTCCTCCTATCTCCTTCACATCACTCTCATTGTGCTTACTACAGTAATGTTATCATTGTTCCTCATATCGGGAGCATCTTGAAGAAAATAGCCAGATTTGTAAAAAAGTACAATCTCTGCACTACATTCAAACCTCATCTACTCTCCCAAGAGGAAGTAGATCCTCTACTTCCTCTCTGTTCCAAGTGTTTACAGGGTTCTTTGTTCTTGTAACTTATATTATCGTCAAACTGGGAGATCTGCAAACATACACCTAGAAAAACTTAAAAATACATTGCCTACCATAAGTATGATCAGTCAGGTAGCCGACCATGCCTTGGATACCTTGCACAGAATCAAATATGAAAAAACTATGCTTCACCAAAATAAATAAAAATTTTATTTATTTTGGTGAAGTTATTTATTTTATTTCTTTATTTATTAAAATCAGCAGCAGATTTAAAAAAACCAACCTAATCTTAAACTCCCCAAGATTTATGAAACTTTAATTCTTAGGCAGCATGAGGAGATCAGACTGAAAGCTTCAGGTCCTACGAGGAGCACCCTCTATAGGTGACTCCTCATAGGACTTCAAGGCTTTCAGTCTAATCTATTCCATTTATTTTGTGTGTTTTTACAATTTTAATATTGTTTCCCTGATGATGCCTCAGTGAATGAGATGAAATAGGATTAAACATGTGTTTATTTATCTGTGCTGCTTTTATTCCATTTTAAATCTTATAATGAGCTATATTCAAGCTTAGATCACTTTATGGTGTATATTCTACTGCAGTGTGAATAGTAGTTCTATTAATTTCTGCAAATTTTTTTTTAATCTAACTTATACCTTCACTCATATGTAAATAAAAATAATTAAGTAAAGACATCCTTCCTAACAGAAGTAATCCTCCCCACCCCCCACGTTTTTTTCTTTTGACATTTAGATTTTATCAAAATCTATGTCTAATACAAATTATTAGTATCTGTATGATCTGAGGAATCCCTATATGCTTTTGCAAAACCTCAAGGTTCTGTGAACACAGTTTAAGAAACACTGCTTTAGAGGGTGAAAGAAAACAATATTTCTTTGACACTACAAAACTTAGTGTCAAAGAAAAAATGTCACCAACTTTGCTCTTATCCATGTGAGCACCTGTTTTCAAAAATGACCATAAAAGAAGTTTTGTTGCTCCTTTTAGTGATAACAATTTGCAAAGCACCAACATTAACATTGTACTGACATTATGCTCCATATAATAATATTGCTAAGTTGGATTGGGTGGAATTAGATCAATTCCACCTAATTATGTTTGTTTTGTGTATTCTCTTGCTAGTTTGTATTTTGTAAGATGAAAAAACCTTTCCACCTCTGTTTTAGCCTGGGTAACTCACTTTCTGCTGAAAGGCCTTTATAAAGCTCTCTCATGTCACAGACAAGATTGAAATCCGGATCTTTCCTAAAGGACAAATATGTTGTGATGTGATATGGAGACACTGGTAGTACTGCAATACAAACAAAAAGGTATTCATACAAGCAAAACAAAATTACCTGAGTAAACTTCAGGATAAAATTAATTATGCACTAAATATTCTACTAAATTATGTATTAAATATTCTGATAATTATACTGACCTCTTGATTCTCCTAATCACCCAGACAGTGAGATAACTTTCCCTGGAGATTAAAGGGAATGCCCAATTGTTTACTGTCATTAATGATCTAACACAACTTGTTAACCTATCTACCTATCTACCAGAATTCCAGAAAATCCTTATCATTCTCCCAACATCCTGGACTTTTCTCACCCAGCTCTCCCTCCAAATAGACAGTTTACAATAGTTCTTTTCTTGACAACTCTGCCCACTTTATCCATGTTTCTTTTTCTACAGATTGTCTTTCTCTCAGCCAATCTCTGCCTCATATCCTATGGCACTACAACAGTGCCAACCAGAATAATCCTTAGGATTTTCATGCTTCTGCTCTTCTGATCCTAGCACTTGCTCTGATCTAATAACAAAAATTATTCTCATTAGGGTGAGTACCTTTATTCTCCCACTCAAAATTCCCAACATTTATTTAAACTTTAGTTTAATAGCAAAGGTTCTTTAAGCAGAAAAAGTAACATACATTCAATGGCAAAAGCTAAAGACTCCAACCTCTCATTCAGTTTATATGACAACCCATAACAATTACAAAATAATCATAAGCAAATCTAAAGACCTCACAAGGGTCAAATACAGTAAGCTTGCCTCCTAATCAAATGGCAAATGAACCTTCTTGTCCCTTGCAAAGACTGATGGTCCAAACTTCTGCCTCACTCATCTTGATGCAACAATGACAACATACCCTAAAGATAAGAGAGCTCATCACCATCAGTTTTCTCCTTCAACTTGTTTTGATGACCAAGACAAATCTTCCCCTACTATTCCACTAAGCACCCTCAATAGTCCTCCTCTGATCTTTCAACAGAAGGATATCAGAAAAATATACAACACTTAAGTCCTCTGGCCCAGATGATATCCCTCCAGTTGTATTAAGTCTGTGCTCCAGAATTAAACACCATCCTGTATCTCCTTTACAAGCTGTCCTACTCATCTGACATTTATCCAACAGCACGAAAGCAAACTTTTATCCAGCCAGTTCTTTAAAAAAAAAAAAAAACAGGAAATAAGTCATTAAACTATCATCCTATTGGCTCTCACCTCAATACTTTTAAAGTTATGGCAGTCATTAACAACCAGCTTCTTCACTACCCTTCAGTTAATTAATGATCATCAATAAGGAGTATGTCATTCTTGTTCTATAGAGGACCTTCTCACTAAGCTTAACAGTCTTTAGACAGAGGACATGGAAATCACAAGCATGTCAAGTGATCATATATATATATATATATATATATATATATATATATATATTGATATATACAAGGCATGCTCAACTCTGGCACTGTAACCTCCTTTCCAAGCTACCATCTTATGGTCCTCTTCCTACCTTTTGTAGGTGGATTGCTAGCTTCTTCTCTCGGGTCATTCATCAATGCCAGAGCCCCAAGGCTTTGTGTTTTCAGCTATACTTTTCTTCTATATGTTAATAATCTTCTCTCGCTAATGACCAATCCTATTTTTATAGGTTTGCTGATGACAGTACACTCCATTTCTCTCATTTGCAAAACCTTATAGTATTCAGATGATTCAAGCTTCAGCCTCTAAAAAAACTTGGTATCCTTTTTTATTCTAAACATCACTTCCTTTTTACCTAACTCCTAACACTTTATAAATCACAAATCTGCCTAATCTTAGAATGTTGCTCTTAACACCTATGTGATGTCCCCAAAACTATCCTCAGAATGCTAGAATGTATCCAGAAATGTATTGAAACATAGGTAGCTGCTGCTGGTCAACATTCAGTTCCAGACTCATAAACCTACTTATCAGTTTCTAGATGTTTAATAGAGACATGCATGTTAGACACAGTATAATAATTATACTAATTAGTATATTATACTAATTATACTCTTTTTTTTTAAACAATAATACAGCATTTATTCATTTAACAATGAATTATACATATATTTACAATTTTTTAAATATTTTTTTTAGTATATTTAAGCGCTGTATTTACAGCATTGAAATGTGATATATGGGTTTGGATTTTTTTTTTTTTTTTTTTTTTAAATCTTGGATGAGATGTGTTTATAAGCTTATCTGAGGATGACAACAGTTAGTTATTATTTATTGGTTTGTTTGCTGTGTTGGGAAGTTACGGAATCAAACCAATGTTTAATAGGTTTGATTTCAACTGCAGCCATTGATTGAGAAATTCGCGCATGCCATGCACACATGCATATGATAACTTGGAATGTCTTGATGCATCGCTAAACTGGAAGCTTGAATGAATATATTGTGTTTTATTAAGTTTGTATGGTATTTTGGGTGCATGTTTTTTGTTCATAGTATGTCCTTAGAGCTCTTTTCAGGCTATTGTAGTTTGTAAGGTTTCTGTATTCAAAAGGTAATTTGTTTATCATGTCTGGGATGTAGAAGTTTCGTGTGGCCTTTCCAAAGTGATTATTGTATTTATATATGATATAATTAGTTGTCTGAGGTCTTGTTATATGGTATGTATTTCTGAGTGTCCTGTAGTTGGCATCGAAATAATGTTTTAGCAAAGCTGAATAGTGACAAGTGTTTTTCTGTCAGTATTTTGTGTTCTGACATTGCAGTGTATATAAAGTCGTTATTGTCTTTTTGTTCCCAAAAGATCAGTTTTATCATTTTATACAGTAACGACATTAATCTATTTAGTTTGTAGGGTGCACAGAAAGCATATGTTGTTATAGTGTATCTTAGTATATTTTGGCATAGTGCTTTGTATATTAGTGTTTTTAGGCATGTGGGAACTATGACTTTTAACCTGCAGAGTTTGCCAGTTATTGTTCGAAGTTTGTTGTGTAGATGGTTTAAATGCTATTCCAGTTCATATCTGCATCAAAGTAAATTCCAAGGTATCACATTGTTTCAATCTGAGTGATTGTAGTGGTTTTACTGTTCTGTGTTTTTTATGTTGGATGGTTATATATTTGCTATCAACTGGTCGAGTCAGTGGATTTCTGAATATCATTAATTTTGTCTTATCTGAGTTTAGGTGTATGGAGTTTTTGGTGAGCCAGCCTATGAGCAGATTTATGTCATGTTGCACATTTGTTTGGGCTATGCTTGCGTTATTATGGATAGATATTATAGCTGTATCATTTGCATATTGGAAGATTTTACCTTTGAGAGGTAGTTGATTAATATCATACGTGTAAATGTTGAATAGAGTTGGGGAGAGTACAGCTGCCTGTGGCACTCTACAGGTAGCTCTCTACTTCAGTTTGACCAGATATGTGTGATATGCTTTCTATTTTGAAGGTAGTTTGTAAACCACTTGTGCAAAAGACCATGTATGTCAACATGCCTCAGCCTTTCTAACAAGGTTTGATGTGTGAGTGTATCAAATGCTTTAGTTAGATCAATAAAGACGATCATGGCAATTTTGTTTTTGTCTAGGGCAGTTTTAATTGTCTGTAAAGTCTTCCAAGAGAGAGATGTTGTTCCCTTATTTTCCTGAAAACCATATTGTGTTTTGGGTATAATATGAAAGTTCTCTGTATATGCTGTAAGTTTCTTTAGTACGATCCACTCTATAATTTGATTGATAATTGGTATGTTGCTATGGGTCTGTAATTGCTGATTAAATTTCTTTTTCCATGTTTGTATATGGGTGTGATTATGGCAGTCTTGAGCAAAACAGGACAGATACTTAGTATCTGTCCTGCTTTAAATATTTTATTTATTAATTTTAGTAGGATAGGGCCTAAGCTAGTTGCATGTTGCTTGATATCCTTAGGTTTTATACAATCAATTCCTGGGCCTTTTTTTTTGGTTTGATTTGATGTATTACAGAGAGAAGTTCTGCTTCTTTTATGGTTGGAAACCATAATGTCTGTTTTGATTGTGGTCCAAGTGGAGGATCACGTTTTGTGATTTGGGGAATATTTCTGTGCAGTTCTTAGATGGAGTCTACAAAGTATTGGTTAAAGTCATTTGCTAGTTGTTGGATAGGTTTTGCATCTTTCATGAAGCTGTGTTTTATGGTTTCAGAGGCGGTGGTGTTGGGAGAACAATCTAGCATCTGAAACCATAAAACACAGCTTCATGATGCCATGTGTTCCTAGTCGGCTTTTCTTATTTCGTGGTTGACTATTTCTTCATCTATTATTGTTTTGTGTTGCTTTTCATCTGTGAGGCACTGCATGGATATTGTCTTTGTGTGCAGGTTTAAAGCTGTGAAGTAATGATCTGCTGCTTTGCACTTTATGACTGATGCAGTGTAACTGTCTGGTGGTGCTCGGATGTTTATACGATCTAGGCAGGAAGCAGTGATAGTATTTATTTCTTCTCTAGTACATGATGTTATTGTTGGTATTAGGTTATACATGGATAGTGTGTCTAGGTATCATTCAGTGTTGTTCTGGTTTTCGTTTGCAATATTTATGTTTCAAAGGGTTTCAGCATGCTCAAACTGATAGACAGTTTCTTTTGATATTAATTTATGTTCGATAAATATTAATATTCCACCCCCTCTTTTTTTTTGGCAGCATGATCTATGTTGTTAGAAGCCTGGGATTTGGAAAGCAGTTGCTTCATCATTAGTAATGGATACTTCTGTTAGGACCAATATATCAATAATACCGGTGTAATTCCTCAATAATAATTCATAATTCCTTAATAATATTTCAATAATGGCTTTTCAAACATGTAAGAGAAAACTAATATATTGTGCTCAATATATCATAAGCGTCATTCAGGGAGAAGGTAGAATAACTGGCTACAATATTTCAATTATGAACACAAGAATGAGTCATACAACATGTGTATACTTCCATAATCATACAACATGTGTAAGCATCTTGGTTGCAGTACCAGCAGGAGGGAACACTATTAGAGTTCCAGAGATGAAAGAATAGGTGTGTGTGTGCATGTGTAATAAAAAAATTACAAGTAATTAATAGCGACTACTTCCCAAAACTTAAAGAGAGACATATAATCTGTTTGATTAAGGTTAGGACAGTGGTGTAGGGCTTCACATGATTTAAGAAACAGACTATCAAATTTGAACCTACTGTATTATAGCATCTTGTTTCAGTTCCAGTGAACTCTATATATAGTGTCAATGGCATGACAAGGCAAGGATTGAACCTTCTGATTCATTTGAGAAATCTCATATAATCTTGATGTTGTTTGGAATTCTAATTCACAGCAGAATGACCAGTCTGTCCAAAGTAGCAAAGATGACAAGAACAGGATATTTGATAAACACCAAGCAAGGAGAGAGATGATAGGCAGTAAAAAAAATGCAACTTCCAGGCTGGTTTGAAAGTGGTTTGGTTTATTTGGATTTACAGTCAAAGTAACCCAGGCTATGAGGCCGGTGTTATCATACCTGTTAATTGTGTGTGTGTGTGTGTGTGATTTGCCTGCTTTGCAGAATGAGAAACCAGAGTTTCTGGGAGGAAAAACCCTGCTACCTCCATGTGAGACTGGCTAACTCACCTTCAGCTGAAAAGCATACAGATTATATACAGATGGTATACAGTTTATATCTGCAGAGAATCCTTACTATTTGTTCAGAATTTCCTTTAAGGTAGGCTATGTAGATCCTTTTAACATCATATTGCAATCTGGGAGAGGGATGATAATTACCAATTCTTTTCTATATCAAAGTTTTGCTGTATCCATTAAGTAATCAAATGAGTTCTATATTAGTTAATTCTTTTAACAGAAGAAACTCAGAGGAACAAATTATGCGCATTCGGTGCACAAGGCTTTTGATAATACCATAATTCTATTTTTTAGAATTATGATAATTTTGATAATTCTATTTTTTTTGTGAAGAATGATGTCTGTGTGAAGATATATCCATTCGAAGATGCATGGATATATCTACCTGTAAAGGATGGATTCCTGTAAACAAAATTCAATATTTGAGGGCAAAGAACAGCCCTTTATCACCTGCTTTAGACGATTACTTTATGGAGCAATTAGAGGAACACCATTTCTCCTTGATCTCATGTCTAGCTGCGTTTTGTGGATATCTTTTGCAATCTGGTATCACTCTGAAATAGGACTACTTCAATTTCTGTACAAAATTAACTCCTTATACACTAGCATTAAGTACACTATTGAACACGAATATAACAAGTCTTCCCTTTTTGGATACTCCAATACATCACAACCCTGCTGGTAATATTGAACAGATTGCAATCTGATGTTAAAAGGAACTGAAACTCTACTTTACAGGAACTTCTGAACAAATAGCAAGGCTTTTCTCAGCTATACTCTGTATAAAACCTTAAAACCAACCCAGAAGTTGTCTTCTTTCTTACCACCTATTAAAGATATATTATCATTCTTGCTCCTAATGTTTATCAAATATCCTGTTTTTGTGATCTTTGCTACTTTTAACAGACTGGCCATTCTGCTACAATTAGAATCCAAGAACATCAAGATTACATAAGATTTCTGGAATTAGATGTTCCAGGCATTGCTTCTCATGCCATCGACACACCATATATGGAGTTCACTGGAACCAAACCAAGATGCTACACTACAGTAGATTCAAATCGTATTTGTTTCTATTGTGTGAAGATCTATGCCACCATCCTAACCTGCATCTCTAAGGTTTGGTAAGTCATCATCATCATGAACCATGGGCTCACAGCCCATTGATGTCTGATGCCTGTTTCACTATCTTCCTCCACTTTTCTTTGTCCAGTGCACAGTGTCGCAGTTTTTGTACACCTATTCCACACCAGTCTTTTATATCGTCTATCCATTCTCTGTATGGTCTACCTCTTCTGTTTAAACCATCCAAAATATCAAACATAAATGTCTTTATCTTCCAGTCCTCACTCATTCTACAGATGTGTCCAAATAATTGTAGCTTCCGTTTTATAATCTTATGCATTAGATTCTGTTTTGGTTGTATCTTCTGATAGAGCTCTTCTTGGTGATTTTCTATACCCATCCTATTCTTAGAATCTTTCTGTAACAAGTTCTTTCAAATGCCAAAATTCTTTTTCTTGATTCTTTATTTATTACCCATGTTTCAGATCCATACAGTACACTGCTGAAGATGCATGTTTCCAGTACTCTTAGTTTTGTTTGCAGACTGATCACTTTTCCAGATATTATCCATGGCCTTCAGATTTGTTCTTCCCTTTGCAATCCTGATCTTTATTTCTTTTTTACAGTCCAAGTCATATGTCAGTTCACTTCCCAAATATGTGAATTGTTCTACATTTTCTATATCAGTTCCATCCATTTGTATCTTTTGTTTCATGTTCTTCTCACTAAATACCATTGTCTTTGTTTTTTCCAAGTTCATAACAAGTCCAAATCTCTTCCCTTCCTCATTTAACAGTTTCAGTGTTTTTTGTAGTTCTCTTTCGTCTTCTTCAATAATAACAATGTCATCTCCAAATCTCAGATTGTTAATTCTCATTCCGTGTACAGATATTCCTTTGGCATCTTCCTTCAATTTGTCCATTGCTCTTTCTAAATGTGCAATGAAAATGCTTGGTGATATTGGGTCTCCCTGTCTAGTACTGCTGCTTGTTTTAAACCATTTCCCCAAATCATCACCTATTCTAACTGCTGCAACTGCATTCTGATAAACATCTTTTAATATAGCTATTAGTTTTTTTTTTTATCAATTCCATAGGATTCCAGAACTGCTAATGTCACTTTCTGGTTAAATGCTTTCTGAAAATCAACAAAGCAAGTATATATGTTTTTGTTTTTTCTCCTAGCTTTCTCTGCTATTAATCTCATTGTCAAAATCTGTTGAATTGTAGTTCTATCCTTCCTAAATCCTGCTTGCTCGTCTGCACTCTCATTTGGTAAGTGATTGCTATTAATTATTGATAATTTTAATATATATACAACTATACTTTTGCCACTATACAAAGCCTTGATATACAAGGCCAAGACCTCACTTGGACTATTTTCTGCTGTGATTCTGATATAGTGGAAAGGGTGTAAAGGAGAGTGTTAAAATGATATCAGGATTGTGGCCTACTGATTATGAAGACAGATTGAAAATCTGTAGAATCTCCTGTTCAGATACAAGCAAACAGGAGAAACAGGGATGATATAATTGAAACTTACAAACTTCTGAAAGGGTCATACAGGATCTCAGTTGATGGACTTTTTCAATTTAGGGTGGGGAAAGGACAAGAGGGAATTCTTGGAAGCTAAGAATGAATACTGCTAAGAAGGAGGTGAGGACTAGATTATTCCCTCATAGGGTGGTACACAATTGGAATGGATTGCCATTGGATGTTGTGAGTGCAAGCAGTGTGAATGAATTCAAGAACAATTATGATAACTTGTGCATGTAGTATGTGGCATCCCTTGATGAGTCTCCGACTCCCTGGAGATCTCTCTTAATAATACTTACATCTCTGGAACTCGTTTCCTACTACTTGTACAGCACTAACAAGACATATGGAAATATACACATGTCGTATGTCTCATTCTTGTGTTCATAATTTAAATGTTGTAGCCAGTTCTTTTGCCTTCTCCATGAATGAAACTAATGACATATTGATCAAAATATATAGAGGTAATAAATTCTATTTAGTTTTCTCTTACATGTATGAAGCCATTATTTAAATAGCATCCTAAACCAACTTATCATCCTCTTCCTTCATTTCATATACTTCTGTCCTTTGGAAGCCTTCTCTATATCATTTGCTTCAATGCATACACAATCTCTAACTCCTGCAGAAATTCATTAAGAGATTACTTTTTACCTCTCTGATCACTTGCTCATGCACATGCATTGTGCTATAGGTCTCAAGATCCTGTGTGTGTGGTTGATATGTAAATTTTTTTTTGTCTCGAAAATGATTAAACATTTATACAAGAACAAATTCTCTCATTTCTGCAAGAATAAATGACCAAGCAATAAAAAGACATGCCATGTCTATGTTGTTAAAAAACTGGATGTGCATTTATAGTGCACATATTATTTTAATAAAATTTCTGTGATAATACACATGCATGTAAATAAAATATTTTCATTCTAATGTTGCATTAACTTTAGAAAAAAGTCAATCAAATTTTCTGAAAGTAATAACATCGATATTTAGGAATGGTGGAACACTAAACCATATTTCAGGAGATGATGCTAGATAGCTGTCAAAATGGATCAGAATTATTAGAAATTAATGTCAAGCCTACAATAAAGAGTCAAGAGGCTATTTTTCCGGCAGCGTAAATTAAGTTAAGGGGATAATAAATCCCTCATTATTTTAAAGCCGGATACAAAACTCGGAGATCAAAATCTAAGAGTTTCATGCCGAAGAACTATTGGCGAGTCCAAGCGTAAGTCAACACCTGAGTAGTACAACACTAGGGCAACTCGGAGCAAAAGGTGGAGCAAGATCCATCACTATCCTTAATATTTGAGGCCTCAATAAAGGTCGAAATTGGTCTGGGTAGTGACCTCTCCTCATAATGTAAAACAGTAATACATCTCCTAGGAGCTGCATTTTACATTATGAGAAAATATTAAGGATAATGAAGAAGCTTGCTCCACCTTTGCTCCGAGTTGCCCTAGTGTTGTACTACCCAGGTGTTGACTTATGCTTGGACTCGCCGATAGTTCTTTGGCATGAAACTCTTAGATTTCAATCTCCGAGTTTCGTATCCGGCTTTAAAATAATGAGGGATTTATTATCCGCTTAACTTAATGTCAAGCCTGTTTAATAAGCTCAGTGTTAACTTCAAAGGTAGTCATGAGCAGGACAGAAATAGAAATTTAAAAAAAAGGTATGAGATCTGTATTACATAGATATTGTTATAAGTGTTTTTTTTTTAAATGTTATGAAGAAAAAAGTAATACATTATTTTAATTCTTACTACACATTACATGTAATTATACAGAAATATCCTTTCCTTTCACTATGGGTTTAAAATGTTCACCACTAAACTTACTGTTCATTTATGTAAGGACTTCGTATATATTCTAGTGTGTCTTTTCTTGAATAAATTCCAGCAGACAGGGCATTCATATGCATCATCAATAAATCATTCAGGGTGGAGTGATTCACTGATGACCTCACTTTCCCTTTTATTAGATTCATTTGGCTAAAACCTCATTCACATAACGATATAATTGTTGGTATGATTAAAATTTCAACCATTTTTTGAGATTTTGAAATAAAAACCTGTTCTCATTACTCATTATGCATTCGAAAAGGTCTTATATGTTTGAATGTTTTTCCAAAATTTAAGCTGATTACTTGTTTGCTAAATTTACCCAAACAATTCCTTCACGATCATCAATATTTGCTGAAATATTTACTGAAAATCTTAATTTCCTCTTTCCCAAAATCTTCAGGATGAGACAGTTTTAATAATTTTTGATTCATTTTCACTAATCTTTTTTATCAAATAGACTATTCTTTCATGTACTGGAATTTTTTGGTGATATTCAAATAGCTGTCTTCATGTATTATCTGAATATCACTTTGCATCATCATTTTCTTTAACAAGCCTTTTAATGTAGCATCATTCCCTTTTCCATTGCCTATTTCCTGCAAAACATTACTGCTGCAGAACAAAACAAGTGTAGTCAGTGCTCCACATTATTTGACACCTACCTTACTAAATGCAAATACTTGAACTTCAGGATTTCTGTTTGTTTTTGCAATTTTTTTTCATGCTTTTTGGTGAATTCTAATAAAATGTAAATAATTTTTTATTACTGTTTCAACTTCAGCAACAAAGAATAAAATTCAAAACAGTCAGATTCAAATTACGTTCGATATAACGTACTGATATAAGATGTAGCATGTCTCTAATTTTGCCACTAGCCCATTATTTTTAAGCCTGCTCCATCTGTTCCAATGCCTATTAACTAATAACAAGTTCTTCCATAACAAGAATAACTTATTCATTTTGTTCTCTAATATATTCAAAGTACCCTGCAATTGTTGAGTTTGCAGAGGAATTATGGTAATAAATGCCTCTTAGTTTCTGATTTTTATCTACATAACTCATATAATGGATACATTCTTTCTCATTTGAAGGATCTGTAAAAGCATCAAGAAGATGACTCTAGAGTCTTCAATTTCCTTAATTAATTCTTGTTTAATAACATCAGCAATAACTGACACTTTATTTTGATACTGCCTAATAAATAAATTCTTTAAGAAATTTACTGACAACCATCTCTAACAATTAAGTGCCTCTGTAGTACAACTGGACATAGCATTGCACCCTTCGATTGGAAAAGACCTAAATTCAATTCTCATCGTGATGAGAGGAATCTTTATATGAGCTTTTTTTTTTTTTCGATTGAAGGTGAGTTAGTCAATCTCATACAATGACAGCAGGGGTTTTTTTCATTCTGAGAAACACGTGCAATTTACAGACAACAAAATGTAGTTGGTTGTATGTGGAGATGGCATTGTGTTGATAATAATGATAATAATAATAGCAACAGTGAATGAGATGTTTTAAGATGCAGGGAAAAAAAAGTGTAAATTATATGAAAAAAAATAATATATTTTGAATGCATTTAGAACTGGGCTGAAAATTCACTTGCTGCTTGTCTCTGATAACTCACCCATGGTGAGTGGATTTTTGTAGCCCTCGTCATGAAATAAGTTGATATCTATCAACTGTGAGCAGTCAGTAAATCAGTTTATTTTTCAGGGAGAAACACCTACTGAAAATTTAACTCTACTTTAATTGAAAGAGCTAGAAAATGGTATCCTGAATCCTTGATGAGATTCAAATCCAGATCTTTCCAACTAAAAAAAAAACCAATGTTATATTTTCAGATGCCCAACAAATTAGCAAAAAATTTGGGAGTACCGTCGAATCACAGCTGCGAGTAGGATTACAAAATTTAAAATAAAAATGATGCAAAGTAGCTGCAGAGCTTACCAATAATAAACAACTTTTTAAAACTATATATAACATTTTATTTGTTCTTCTGATATACCAGAAGATTTTGGAATCTGTCTTCAGTAATATATGACAAAATATCTTATTTAACTGTTCATTTTTCAAAAACACAATGAGGATAATCTAAAGAATGCATTCAAAAAATACTTTTTTGTTTGTTTCTGTATTTCCATATGTAACTAAAAACCTATACTACAGTCACAGTACATCCAAAGCCATGGATGTGAAGCGCTATCAAAAGATAGCTGAAACTGCAAAATCATACTAATATACAATGAATTGATATACAACTCCTTCATCAAGACTTTTTAGGCTTATAATCATCAATTGGTTCATATCCTTCATTCTCTATCTGATCCTTAAACTTTATATATTCTCTTTTCCGGTTAAAGTGCTTAACCTATAACAAGAAAAACAAAAACAAAATGTAAGTGACTGTTATATGATTGAAAATTGTATGTTAAACTACATTTTTTTTTCTTGCAATTTTCAGTTAAAAATTTAGTATAACAATACTTGTCAAGTTTATTTATTTATTTTACAAAAAATATAATGATCTTTTAATTGCCCAATCATTAGGAAACCCTGTAAGTACTATTCTAAAAGTTAGTTGTCATTGCTAACTTCTAAATAACCAGGATCAGTTATGGCAGATTATTGTCATGCTATTTGTAAATATTATGACAGCATTTAAAAAATATTTAGAGTTACAACAATTACTGGCAAAATTTCAAATTCTTTTTCTATGTATCAAATTAAAGACTTCTTCTGAACAGTGTTTTAATATTCTTTCAATCTATTCTTTTTGAAGACACTATAATGAAAATAGTGAACTAACAGGTTATCATTCCTTATTTTTTAAAGATTGCTTTAAAAAAAGTGTCCTCCTTGTTTGTTCTATTGCTTCATCTTCTGTGAAATAGTATATTCTGGGATCAATGTCACATCATGCATACTGTACGTATAGAAAGGCTTAGGCATCAATGATTAGTAATGCTTCATGGTATAAATAACACCAAGAGAAGAAAAAATGCATCTATAAAAACTTAGTTTATTAAAATGTATTTCCCCCCCCCTCTCTTGGTGTTGTTTATACCAGGAGGTATTATAATGAAAGAATGCATATCATAATCGATTCTTCATGGACAGCAAGCATATTGATGTCATTTATATAATACTGAACATAAGAGATGACTATTAAATTACTTAAGGAATTCACATTGTGAATTCCTTAAGTAATTTAATAATTATGTACAGCCAATGTATAAGCCTTTCTACAAGAATTATGAACAGAAGAGAGACGATAGTTTCTCCCAACAAGTCTCATCTTCTTTCTATTAGCTTGGTATATTCTACATTTTATTCACTTCAGAACAGAAAAAAATATACAGGTGACTCTCATTATATATGTGATTTCGTTATCCATATTTTCATTATTGAAAATGATATAAGGACTATCGCTGTTTCCTATCCAAGGTGTAGAAGCTTCCACTTACGTGCCTTGTTTCCTACCCTTGCCCACTGTGTTCAGTGGCTCAGTGTCTACTTTTTTTCTTACTGTCTTATTGGGCTATGCAGTGTTTGTCCTGATCTATAAATAACTTCTGTGCCCTTTGAACAAGATGTCTGGGAAAGAAAAACAAAGAAAACTAATAGTGAAAAAAAAAAAAAATGTGAATAAAGACCAAGTAAAGAAAAGGTCTAGGAAATCCCATTCTTCAGAGGTAACATTGGAAATTCTAAATCGGTTTGACAGAGGTGAATGTAACATTGACATTCAAAGGGTCACAGGACAGTGATTCTACAGTGTAATGGCAGATACAATTTGTAAAAGCATGCAATTGTCTACGAGTCTCAGTGTGACCAGAATAATGAAATCTCGATGCCATGCAATTGAGCAAATGGAAAGAATGCTAGCGAATAATAAACAGGTGATCTGCAGCTGCTGCCTTGAATTTCACCGAAGAATTTCATGAATTTCTCTTCAAAGCAAAGATAACAGGAGGAGGTTACACACACACACACTGAGAAGTTACAAATCAGAAGATGAAACTGCAAGTCAGGTTTCAATTTGAGAGATTCTCGAAAATGTAGCTTTCAGCATCCTACAAGCCTTGATTATGATGTATTAATCATGAAAATAAAGACCTACCTTAACAGTTATTTGTTTCATATGTACTGAATATTTCATTTACTACTCTTATGCCTTCAACATGTATGAAAAATATGTGCATTTTTGATTAATCCTGAAAGATCGGAATCTCACTCGCTTAGGAATGCAACTTTTATTATCCCATGCTATAAGTCTCCTGTTTTACACATTTTTAATATATATGACGATTTCAAAGAACACAACCACTGCATATAATGAATTTTGTATTCTATATTCTCCATAATACTTGAAGAAAATAACTGGGATTAAAAGCATGCAAATACTATTCATAAAATAGTGAACACAGGGTGGACAGGATGGTTTCTCATGACAAACTATCTTGTTTCTATTATATATTTAATTCAGATAGAAGAGAAAATAATTTTTTCTATTCTCCTTAATATTTAAAGGAGAATAAAAAAAAAAGCATTAAAAGTGCAGACGATAATCATTAGAAATCTAATAAAATAACACTGAAAATAGGAGGTAATTTCACATGTGCAGCCAACCCTCAATGAAGTATCTCTCAGTCAATCTCTCCCACTGACGACATATGACCCAATGAAACATCAATTTCCTGACGTGTACCCCCAATAGGGTGTTCAAGTTACTATGACAGCGCTACATGATTAAGTTTAAATTATTAATCTCCTTATCAACAATTTTCCTCCAAATTAATCTATTACTTGTGAGCAGTCCAATATTGCCATATTTGTGCTTCTAAGGCACTTCTAACTGAATCAGTCCACCTAGCCCTTGTTCTTCCTCTGGGTCTCCTTCCTGCTAACTCGGCATCAAACATCTGTTTTGCTAACCTTTCTTCACCCATTCCAGTAAGTGGCCATGCCACAGATTAGCTCTGCTGACATTAACTTTCTAGAATGCTACTAATGTCAAGTTGCTTTCTAATATCTTCATTTCTAATATGATTCTGTCATTGATGCCATCAGTCACTCTACTAATTTTTCTCACAACCATCACATCTGCGGTCTCTAGTCTTTGATCAAGTGCTTTATTTCTAACCCAATATTCAGATCCATAACTTAACTGGTTTAAACACCTGTATACTGCTAGTTTATTGTTTTGGCTAATTTCTCTCTTATTCCATATAAATTTATTCAGCTGGCTACCCACCATATCAGCTTTGCTTATTCTGTTGTCTATTTCCAGATTTACCTTCTTCAGAATGTAGCTGAAGTTTTCTATGTTCCTGCCTATTTTCATACTTTTCGTCTTTTTATTGCTGATTTTCATGATAAATTTGTTACAGCTGTTACTCTATTTAGTTAGAGAATCTGGAGACTTGTACTAGATGTGTTTAGGACTACAACATCATCTGCATTAAAGCAAAGAATTTAATTTGACATGTCCAATTCCAATATCAAGCCTAATGTCACTTTCTTTAACCACCTTACCGGCCATTAAAGATCAAATATGGATCACCAAAAGCTTCGTATCCATTATAAATTTCAATGTAATATCAATGGTATTACAATTTTAATATCCACTTCGCATCCATGGTAATGTGGAAGTATATATACGCCCTGGCAGGTGGCATGGTTAATAATGTGATCCATATAGATGATGAAAGAATGGAGATAATCTGCATCCTTATCTTACCCCTGATTTTACATCAAACCATCTTCCTGTATTTCCTTCAATTCTAACTGCTGACTTACAACTTAAATATACACTATGTATTGCTCTGTATAATGCTCCATTCACCTAAAATAATTGTAGCTTTGAAAACCTTTTCTCTGGGCATCTTGTCATATGAGTTTTCCAGATCTAAGAAACTTAAGTACAGATCCTTATCATATTCCCACAATTTCTCAACTAACTGTCTTAAAGTGAAAATCTGATCTTAACAACCTCTATTTGGTCTGAATTATGCAAGTGTAGCCACAGCAAAACTTTTATACTTTGATAATTAAGAATTTCTGGTCAAATATCATCTGCTCCTGCTGCCTTTCCACATTTCACATTTTTGATGGTTTTTTCTACCTGATGTATTGATATATATATATATACTCCACTTTGCCTTCCTCTTGAAAATTTTCTAGTATGGTTCTCTCACTGCTTGGTTTGTTTAACAGTCTTTGAAAGTAATTACTTCTTACATCTAGGATATCCTTATCTTCAGTTTTCATGTCACCTTTATTATCTTTGATTCCTTTTACAGGAATCAAAGATGATAAGTCTTTCTTCCATTTCTAAGCTTCTTCAATAGTCTCCAGAACTTTTTGCCACCTTCCTGATATTTATTTTCTATATTCTTACCAATGTCTTCCAATGATTTTTGTTTAGCTACTTTTACGCACAGCATAGGTCACGTTTTTTCTGTGTATTCTTTTAGGGCATGCTGACTTATTTGCTAGGAACTTTTGGTATGCTTTCTTCTTTTCCAGGCCTGCTTCTTTAACTTCTTGTGTCCACCATGCTCCCTAATATAATAACTCCCTAGCTGAATCAATGTCTTCTTCAGAGTTTGCCACTGAGAATCGAAGGTTTGGTTCTTGTTTTCAATTTTTTTTTTTTTTTTTCTTCAATGATGTTTGTATAGTCGAGTCTACAATTTACTTATCAAAGCTACTCAACTTTAATTCTTTTTTAAACTTTCTTACATACTGTTCTTTTTAATATGATATCCATTTTCATTCTGCTTAGTACTAAGTAATGGTCATTTCCAATTTCAAATCCTCTGTACACTCTTGTAGCCTGAACCAGCCTTATATCACTATCAACAATGATGTAATCAATGAGGCTTTTCTTATTTCTTGTGTCTTCTCTTCATGTGAACTTGTATACATCTTTATGTTAAAACATGGTGTTAGTAATGAATAGTCCATCTCCTGAGAAGTCCAGTAAATACTTACCATTATTATTAGCTTTGCCCTTTTCTCCAAATTTTCCCAAAATGTTTCTATATGCCTGGTGAGATTCATTTCTTACTCTGCTGTTCAAATCTCCAACAAGGACGACTTTTTCAATTTTCTTTATGTCAGCTGCCTGTTCTAATGACTCAACAAATTTCTCCACTTCTTCCTTGGAAGAACCTTTTGTGGGACCACAAGAAGAAATAAGTCTCATTGTCCATGTCTCCATTTTGAAGTTTGCCCATATAACTCTACTTGAAACTGCCTTCCAATCAAGAAGTTTATTTTTTTTTTGTGTTTTTTTTTTTTTTGTTTTTGTGTTGAATGTTATCACTACTCCTTCCTTTCCTTGATCATTATTGTCTGAAAATAACATCTTACTAAATACATCCTGTATTTAGTAAGATCTCATCTGTTTTTGTCTTCTTTGTCTCAGTAATGCCAATTATGTCCATGTGGCACTTTTCCAATTCTTCTACAAGTTACATTTCCTTTCCTAGCTTTCCATTTGATTTCTTAGATATTACCCAATGGATTAGCCTTTTAATCCACAGGGTCATATGTCTAAAGTCATCCTCCAACCTGAGTCCATAAGAACATTAACTTGATCTAGCTATATCCAGTGGGACCTGTCTCTTTATTTTTCTAGCTCTTGGCATCTTATCCTGCATGAAGAGTGTTTTCAATGTTCTCTCCCTTTCTTCTTGAGATGTGTCCAAAATATCTGAGGATTCATTCAACAAAGGACAATAGAGCAAATGTATTTAAAAAAAAAGAAAATAGTTTACTAGGAAATTTCCATTAAGACAGTATCGATAGATGTTATGCTGCTTTAGCTGGGACTTTTTGGTACAAGCAAGTTTATTACATTATTGCTTACTTGTACCAAAAGTCTGAAATATAGGAATTTGTATCATTCTGTTCATTTCTTCATATGGTAATAATAACACAGTAAATTTGTGCAACACTCAACCATCTTTGGTTGGTGTATATCTGGAATAATCAGTTTTGCTTTTGATTCTAACATTCAATCCTAGAAAGAAAGAAATCCAAGTCCTTATAACGCAAGAAAATAAATGAAAATAAACTCTGTTGGATCAGATAGGTCAGATACTACTCATGTTTTGGGTGGTGCACCTAAAAACTTCCCTTGAAATATTGATGCTGTCCAGAGGCAAGCCATTAGTTCTAGATGATCCCTCTCTTATAGATTCACTTATAGACAGAGATACCATTTCAGTACTGTCTATTCTAAAGTACTTCCAAGGTTACTGCTCCAGTGAATTGGCAACCATTATTCCTCCATTTTCTCTTGCACCTATTAATAACAAGAGCAGCAGATGTCCAGCATTCCTTTACTGTGTAACTGCAAACACACAGAACCTACTTCTCTTAGTTTTTTATTCCGTCCATCTCTGTCCTCTGGAACATCCTTCCTCATGAAGTATTCCCAAACAACTATAACCAGCAGCTCTTCAAAAAAAAAAACACCAATACAATTCTATCTCAGTCCTAATCTGCACCCTACACACATAGCACTGATGTGCTTATAGGCCTCTCAATCTCTCATATAAAGGATCAATAAAAAAAAAATAAAAAAAAACGATCACCAGAAAGGGAACTGGATCTTTCATACAATTCACTATGACAGTAAATATCGGTGTAATTACATTTTTGTATCTAAATAAGAATCTCTTAAAAGACGTGATAATCGATTATAAAACAAGGAAAATTAATCACAAGATCCTAAAGCATTTTCTGGAAGGTAGTATGTTAGAAATATGGGTACTGGCCACTTTTATGAGATAAAAAGCCCAAGCTTCTGGGAGGAAAACCCTTGTCACCTCCATATGGCTAACTCACCTTCAGTTGAAAACACTTTTATAAAAGTTCTTCATGTCCTAGATGGGCTTTGGAACCCAGGTCTTTCCAACAGAAGGGCACACTGTTGATACTGACCATGGAATAATAAAGTTTTCAAAAGGCATTCATAGAAGAAATATATATTTTTGAAGGAGTGAAAAAAACCTAACAAAAACTCAATGTAACATTAAGTTTATTTATCACTGTAAATTAGTGTTGAGTTATATACCATGAATTTTTAAGTATTCATTCAGGATATCTTTCATAGTCCGCCTTCAGGTCATGTATGAATACGAGTCTCTAAGATTTAAGGTAACCAGTGGTGTATATGTGGAACAGTCCTTGGTCCACTGTTATTCAATCTATATATGAATAACACTGGGAAGGATATGACATGCACCATACAGCTATTTGCTATTACGTACTTTGGTGTGATTACATATCCAATGTCATTGGGATTATGCTAAAAGAAACTGATCAGGTTAGTGATCTTGGAGTTTTAGTAGACAGGAAGTTGAAGGGCCATATAGAAAAGATTCCAAATACAACTGAAGAGGAAAACTGGAATGCTGAAACAAATCTTGACATGCAAAGACATAGAAGTAATTTTGCCCTTTTTTTTATGAGGTCTTGATAAGACTTCACTTGGCATATTGCATGCAGGTTTGGTTTTCAGCTTCCCATGGTCATTCTGATATTGTGGAAAGAGTGCAAAGGAGTGTGTTAAAAATGATATCAGGATTGTGGAATACTGATTATGAAGAAAGAATGAAAATTTGTGGACTGAAAATGCTAGCAGACAAGAGAAGGGGGGGGGGGCGATATAACTGCAACTTCTGAGTTTCATACAGGATACCAATAGGTGGACTTTTTCATTTTATGAAGGGTGGAGAAAAGATGAGATGGCATCCTTGGAAGTTGGATTTTTTTTTTCTCATAGAGTGGTCCATGATTGGAATGGATTGCCATTGGATGGTGTGTGTACTCAAGTAGTATGAATGAATTCAAGAATAGGTAAGACAGCCAATGCAAGTAGTATGTGGCCTCCTTAAATGAATCCCTCACTCCTTGGAGGTCTCTCTTAATAATAATATTTAATAAACAATTCATCAAGGTATTTCCATCCTCATGTGACTGCTGAACAGCTAAGTGCAGAGACAATGGAGGATGAGCAAGCACGATGTATATGAGGAATTAAATAAACTTGATATTAATAAATCTGGTAGCTTGATGACAAATGACTGCATGTTTAAGGGAATGTTCAATGGAGTTAATAGCAGCCTTGACATATCTGTTTTCATTCTCTTTCCACAAGTTTGTGTGGAAAGAAAATGAAACTGTTCAACTTCATATAGAAGATAAGAATGAGGATTCAAATTTTAAGCAAGTCTAAGTATCTAGAAGATGTTAGAGAGGTTTCAAAGCTGTATAACTGGGAGGAGACCTCCACATAGCCTTTAAAGGAATGCGGAGAACCGACCAGGGCTTCTGACCTAATGTCCAATCCTCACCTTCTCGTGGTGCACCCTGTTGGGTATCTACTTTGATACTGAACGAACGAGGATGGGCTGGCAATTTGGGATTTAGCCGACCAAATTGTATTCTTATTGGTTAAATCAAAATAAAAAATGATGGTACAACATGACAAAATTTCATGCCGGCTGGGGCGTCGCCCAGTTAAACAAGGCCCCCGTTGTTTTCGCCAGGGAACCAGGGCGAACAGCGAAAAGTCAGCTACTGGAACAAATCTGAAAACAAACCCCAACTCAACATCACCAGAGTTAAAGATCGGTACTATCAACATAAGAAGCCTGAATGGCAAAGAAATGGAGCTAGCTGAGGAATTAGATAAGTACCAGATCGACATAATAGGGGTGACTGAAACAAAAAAGACCAAAACTGGTGAGATCTTTCTGAGCAATAAATACAAAATGTTATATTCAGGCAATGACAATCAAGGAAAAGAAGGAGTAGCCATAGTATTCAACACAAAATACGAGGCTAATCTTCTTGAATGGCAGTCAGTCTCAAGTAGAGTAATGTGGGCAAATATGAGAATGGGGAACTGGACAATGAGACTTATTTGTGCCTATGGTCCCACAGAAGGTTCTACTAGGGTAGAAGTGGAGGAATTTTTTGAGGCTTTAGAAAAAGCAACTGACACAATGAAAAAGGAAAAGTTGGTCCTTGTTGGGGATCTAAATAGTAGAGTAGGAAATGATTGTGAGACATACAAAAATATTTTGGGAAAATTTGGAGAAAAGAGCAAAGCTAATAATAATGGCAAATATCTGTTGGATTTCTGCTCAGGACATGGACTGGTTATTACTAACACCATGTTCCAACATAAAAATGTGCACAAATTCACATGGAGAGAAGATGCTAGGAATAAGAAAAGTCTCATTGACTATGTTATTGTTGATAGTGATGTTTTCTCCCTGGTGCAGGACACCAGAGTGTACAGAGGATTTGAAATTGGAAGTGATCACTATTTAGTCTTGAGCAGGATAAAACTGAATTTCATATTGAAAAGAATAACATGTAAGAAAGTCTTAAAGCGAATAAAAGTTGAGCAGCTCTCAGATGTGAACTGTAGACTAAAATACAGAAATATTATTGAAAAGAAAATGAAAGAGTTTGAGAACAGGAATCAAACCTTGGAGATTCAGTGGCAAACTCTGAAGAAAACATTGATTGATTCTGCCAGAGAGGCATGTGGTGAGGTTGTGTGCAAGGATAAAAAAATCAGAACTCCCTGGTGGACACAGGAAGTTAAAGAGGCAGTGAAGGAAAAGAAGAAAGCATATCAAAAGTTCCTGGCAAATATGTCAGCTTTTACTCTTACAGAATACAGAGACAAATGTAAGAAAGCTAAACAGTGTGTAAAACTAGCTAAACAAAAGTCATGGGAGGACTTTGGCAAGAATATAGAAAATAAATATCAAGAAGGTGGCAAAATATTCTGGAGGTTGTTGAAGAAGCTTAGGAATGGAGGAAAGAGTGCTGTAAAAGGAATTAGAGATGATAAAGGTGAAATGAAAACAGGAGAAAAAGATATCCTTGAAGTATGGAGTAATTACTTTGAAAAACTGCTAAATGAAACAAGCAGCGATGACAGCACAGTGATAAAAAACACTGACCAGGCATGCAGTCAGGAATACATATCCATACTTCAAGTAGAAAAAGCCATCAAAGGCTTGAAATGTGGAAAGGCAGCAGGAGTAGATGATATTCGACCAGAAATGCTGAAGTATGGTGGTATAAGAGTCTTACAGTGGCTACACTGCATAGTTCAGAAAGCCTGGACAGAGGGACGAATTCCCGATGATTGGAGTAGAGCTCTCATAGTACCCATATATAAAAAGGGAAATAAAACTGATTGTGAGAATTACAGAGGTATTTCCCTACTGAGTGTTCCTGGCAAGATCTATGCAAGTATACTTGAGAAACGGTTGAGAAGAATTGTGGAAGAAAAGCTTGGTGAAGAACAAGCTGGATTCAGGCCAAATAGAGGCTGTCAGGATCAGATCTTCACTTTACGACAAATAGTCGAGAAAGCATGGGAATATAACAAAGATCTGTATTTAAGTTTTGTCGATTTGGAAAAGGCATATGACAAGGTGCCAAGAGTGAAGCTATTCAATACGCTGAAGTTATATGGTGTCAATGGGGCATTATATCAAGCAATACTTAGTCTTTATTTGAGTTGTGAGTCAGCAGTTAGAATTGAAGGAAGTACAGGAAGATGGTTTAATGTTAAATCTGGAGTGAGACAAGGATGTACATTATCCCCTCTGTTATTCATTATCTATATGGATCACATTATGAAGGAATGTGGTATTAAACCTGATATCAAAATTGGAGATGTTAATGTCAGCTCTTTGCTTTATGCGGATGATGTTATAATTCTAAATAAATCCGCTACAAGTCTGCAAGATTCTCTGACTAAATTGAATAGTTGTTGTAATAGATATGGTATGAAGGTCAGCAATAAAAAGACAAAGACAATGAAAATATGCAGAATCATTGAAAATGTCAACTGTGTTGTGAATGGAGAACCTGTGGAACAAGTAAAACATTTCAGCTACTTAGGCACAATTTTTACTGAAGATGGTAAACTAAATACAGAAATAGACAACAGAATCAGCAAAGCTGGTATCGTGGGAAGTCAATTGAATAAATTCATATGGAATAAGAAAGAAATTAGTCAGAACACTAAATTAGCTGTATACAAGACTGTGTTCAAACCAATTTTAACTTATGGATCTGAGAGCTGGGTCAGAAGTAAAACACTTGACCAAAGACTAGAGACTGCAGATATGAGAGTCCTGAGAAAGATTAGAGGCGTGAACAGATGGCATCAATGGCAATATCATAAAAAAATGAGGATATTAGGAAAGAACTTGACATTGTCAGCATCCAGGAATGCGTTAGCAGAGCTAATCTCAGATGGTATGGCCACTTAAATAGAATGGGAGAGGAAAGATTAGCAAAACAAGTGTTCTCTGCCAGGTTGGCAGGAAAACGACCCAGAGGAAGACCAAGATATAGGTGGATTGATACGGTACAAAGTGCCTTAGACGATAGAAATATAAGATCTGATAATGTTGGAGTCTTGACAAGTAACAGACTGATTTGGAGGAAAATTATAGATAGGAAGTTAGTAATGATGTAATTTTTTCATGTAGTACTGTCATATCCTGTACACCCCTTGAGGGTACATGGCAGGAATTTGATGATGATGATGATGATGATGAGATTTGACAGATGAGTGAGAGAGCATATTCAAGAGGAATGCAGTCAAAAGTACATCAATACTTGAGGTAGGAAAATCCATCAAAATCTGAAATGCAAAAAGACAGCTAGAGTAAATGATATTTGATTAGAAAAGCTCAAATACAGAAATATGAAACTTTTATGGTGGCTGCATTATATAATTCAGAAGGCACAATCAGAGGATCGAATTCTGGATGATTGGAGTAGAGCTTTCATAGTACTCATTTATAAAAAGAGAAATAACAATGAATTTTTGCATTTGTAAAATGAATATCCCTACTGAGTGTTTCATGTAAAATTTATACACACACACATACTTGAGGCTGAGAATAATTATAGATAGGAAACTTGGATAAGAATAAGCAGGGATTCAGAGCCAGATATGCAATTGTCATTATCAGATTTTTACTTTAAGACAAATAGCTGAGAATTTATAGAAAAATAAACCTGTATTTAAGTTTTGTAGATATGAAAAAAGGCAGGTGACAAGGTGCTAAGAGAAAAGATGTTCAGAATGGTACAATTATAAAGTGTAAATAACGCATCAATCAATCAACAGTCTATATTTGAGTTGTAAGTCAGCAGCTTAGATTTTTTAATTTATTTGTTTGGGCTCTGACCATTCCTCAACAGTCCCTTAGGACTGTTTCAGACCTCCTAACGAAGGATTAAGTATGTATTTATGACTGTAAATCCGTGTGCATTCACAGGCTGGTTTGCCTGTTCTGAGGGATGAAAATCCAAGGTTCTAAGTGAAGAAACTCTCTATCTTCGTATAAGACCAGCTAACTCACCTTTAGTCGAAAGAGACCAGATAAAGGTTCCTCACATCATGGGGGGGGGGGGGGGGGAAATCGAACCTAGGTCTTTCTGACCAAAGGGCTTCATCTATACTGACTGAGCTATGGAGGCTCTTGCAGCTTAGATTTGAAGGAGGTGCACAAAGATGGTTTGATATAAAATCAGGTATGAGACAAGGATGCACGCCATCTCCACTATCATTCATTATCTATGTGAATCATATTATGAAGGTAAGTGGCATTAGTCCAGACATCAAAATTGGATAGGTTCATTTCAGCTATTTAATTTATGCAGATGATATTATACCCTGAAATAAATCCAGTGCAAGTCTGCGGGATTCCTCAATTAAATTAAATAACTTTTGAAACAAGTATGGTGTGAAAATCAGCAATCAAAAGACCAAGATACTAGGCAGGAATTAACATGGAAAATATCAACTGAATTCTGAATGGAGATCTATAACATGTAAAACATTTCAGCTATTTAGGCATATTAGGAGTCAATCAAATAAATGTAAAAATAAAAAAAATCAGCTAACGCCTTTTTATTCCCGTATACGGGAGTAGGCGAGGCCATTTAGCCCTATCTAACTTTTGGAGACTGAGTGGGCAGTTCAATCTCCACTGGTACCCAATCAGAGACAGATGGCCCAAGGCTATCACTAATTAAGCGGTACGCAGTGAAGAGAGACGGCTCAAATGTGCCGCCATCTCATGGTCCCTAACACAATATATTTAATGTCTGAAATAATGTGGGTTCTACGGTCGATTTTCTTGAGTTTACAGGACGAAAAACCCGAGTTTCCGGGAGGAAAAACCTGCTTGCCCGTGCCAGAGATCGACTAACTCGGGAACTGGTCAAAAAATGGCTTAGAAAAATTTCCTCTAGTCGCCAACTAGACTCGAAACCAAGTCTTCCTTCGTGCAGCCAAGCGCGGCAGTAGGCAAATGCCACATCCGCTGAGCTACACAGGCTCCAAATAAATGTATATGGAAAAAGAGAAAAATCAGTCAAAACACAAAACCAAATGCAAGTTCCAAGAAAAACTAGGGGAGTGAGATGTTATTAATGGCAGAATTATATTAAAAATTAAGACATTAGGAAGAAATTGGAGAGCACATCATTGGCTTGTTAAAGGGAGATCAATTATAACAAATCCACTTACTTTTTATGAAAAAAAATCACAAGAGAAATAGACCAAGTAATTCATTTGAATTTTACCAACGCCTTTGATAGCAATCCACAAAAATGAACCAAAGATGTACTGATGCTCCTCCAGTGACATGGGTAAGAAATCGGTTGATACTGTATTTACTCAAATATAACTTGCACTTTTATCCACAAAATTAAATTAAAAAAATTGTGGTGTGAGATATATGCAAGGATTTTTGGAAACTAAAGTTTTTCAGGAAAAAACTAAATTGACATTTATAATTAAATCCTCAGTATTCATTATAATTTATAATTGCTATTGCTCACATTGTTTATGAAATGAATGCATTTAAATGTTAATTATCAATGTTATTTACGCAATCAGCTGCTCACCTTCATCATGTGATATATTTGAATCTTTAGCGACAATGCTTCTGTAATTAAATTAAAACAAATGGCGATCTACCAAAATCTTCACTCCCACCTAGGGCATTAGAGATGGCAGGCTTTTAAAAAAAACTCTTCGCAATTATTTCTGGCAAAACCATCCAGTTCATATAAAAACTAAATCTCACTTCATTCACTGCTCCGCCCCCATGCAATCCAAGATCAAGTAGAAGTCAATGCACTCACTCCCACATTTTCTCTACTGGTTGCTTCCATTTCTATGCATAAGATTGCTGCGGTATTAAAAAAAATCATGCGACTCAACGACAAAGGCAAGCCAACGAGTGTTGGGTTGAAATGCTGATTTTCTTCAATAGAATTCCAAAATATCTGAAACTGCCATAACAATATTCATTATCTATTTCTTAAGGTTTTAAACTTTTTTTCGTGTGCAAGGTATATGCAAAACTTTTTTATTTCTTTTTCCATAAAGTAAAATCACGGGTGTGAGCTATACGTAAGGGCGAGTTATATTCGAGTAAACACAGTAATGATAGGAAGAGGTGTTTAGAGGAGTCTTCAACTTGCCACACTGTTAGGAGTGTGGTATTACAAGTTACTGTTATGTAATATATTTATACATGATCAAAGTTCAAATATTAAGAGTAACATTTCTCTCTATGCTAATGATGTAAGGTTAGGCAGAGTAATCAATTGTTTGGTGACTTAAAATTCTTTAAGGTGATCTTAAAATATTGGAAGATTGGATGGGAAAGTAGGGTTTAACAAATATATCCAATTCAATAAGAACATGTGAGATAGTTATAAGTTACATGGACAAGCTTTAGAAGAAATTGAATATAAATATTTGGCTATTTTTGTTAACAGAGAATTTAACTTCAGGAGGCATTTTGGTAAGACAACTAATAAAGCTTTGCAAACTGTGGGTGTAATTAAATGAAGTTTCACTTATAGGGAGAAAAGAAGTAAGATATCATTATGCACGTCTTTTATCACAGCATTATTACATTTTTCTTTCTTGCTTGCCATGAGAATTGGTTAGTTGTAATCTGACAGATTTAAAAGATGAAGAGAACTTATTGAAGTTCAGAGTTAGTTAGGACATATACAAAAATAGATAAGAGTTTAACTGAATCAACTTATCTAAAGGACATAATAAAAAAAGATAAGGAAAAAGCAAGTTAGAACAAATATGAAAAGCTAATTTTTTTACTGTTTAGGTAGAAAATATGCAGAATGGCCTTCATCTGTGGGTTATAAAAGTGATAATTTTATGTAACTGTATAATACAGAATTAGATAGATACAGTTGGAGGTCACGTTAATTAAAATTTATGCATGATTACCTAATTTGACAGTTGTCTGTATTATGTGTCAATGAATAAATCTGTATGGAAAAAATAAATAAACAAAAGATGAGATAATTAATGAAAAAATAAGAATATAAAATCACTTGATAATCGAACATAAAGCAGCTTACCCACTGACTTGGACATTCAAGCTCATATTTATTTCTCTGATCTTTACATTTAGTAGTGTCATCACTGTTTTGATCAAGACATTCCCAATATTTGTCTCTGGAACTCCAACATCGTTCTCGAGTTTCTTTGTTAGGGAAGGACATTATGTCTAAAAATGAAAAAAATAAAATAATAAAAATAAATAAATAAAAATATATCATAAAAAAATACAAAGTCATGCCACTTGCAATTCTTCACCCCAAAGGTTTAAAGGCAGGAAGCAACCAAAGGAAAGCAATGCAAAATGAATCCATTCATTGCCTGTTAATTGACTTCCAAGTCAGATGTGTTTAGCTCTGTTCATAACTGGCCTGGTTAGTTGAATGGCTAGCATATCTGCTCTCTAACCAACAGGCTGCAAGTTTGAATCCCACCATAGGCATGGATGTTTGTTATTGTCATTAGGTGGGAGATGAATGGTTAGCATATCCCACTCTGAACACTACGTTTTGGGAAGTAATTGCTATTAATTGTTTATTTTTAATTACATAACTATACCTTCATTGCGAAGAATTTATAGAGACAAAAACACACGTGTTGGAGTAATTACTTATCATTATGAAAAATAACACTTGACGTTTCGACTCTGTATTGAAGTCATCATCATCAGGAAAACATACATATGCACAGGACATAAGCTACATGACACAACACAAAAGTAGGATAAACCTATATGCTTTGTTAATCATTTACCCTAGCTTAACCTCTGGTGAAAAAAAAAATTTTTAAATAATAATAATAAATTATATACAAATAAATTAATTACCAAAATAAAATAATTTTTTTATAAATATATATATATATATATATATAAAACAGCTAACAGACTTTATTCAGGAATAGGCGAACCATTTTAGCTCCATCTAACTTTTGGAGAATAAGGGAGCAGGTGAATCTCCACTGGTAGCCAATTAGAGATAGCTGGCCCAAGGCTATCACTAATATAATTGGCACACAATGAAGAGATGGCTAACAAGTGCTGCCATCTCGTGGTCACTAACATAATATTTTTAATGTCTAAAAATTGACCGTAGGTTCGACAGTCAATTTTCTCGAGTTTATGAGACAAAAAACCCGAGTTTCCAAGAGGAAAAATCTGCTTGCCCATGCCAGAGATCAACTAACTCAGGAACCAGTTGAAAAAAAGGGTTAGAAAATGTTCCACTAATCTGCGACTAGATTTGAGCCCAAGTCTTCCTACGTGTAGTCAAGTGCTATGGTGTAGTGCAGCTTGGGGCAGTGCCATGGTATATGAAACTGCAAAAGGAAGGACATTAGCAGTGCATGGCAAGTGGCTACAATATGTTTAAGGGAAAGGGTGAAGAGGATAAATCTGGTGAGAGTTAAGTGGATGAGTATAATCAACATGCAGGAACTGAAACTAATGAAAACGTTGGAAAGAACAGAAAGTGAAATGTGATCAGCAAGCTCATGAGCAATAGAAAGCACAAACAAGGAGGGTGACCAGCATGGTAAAAAAAGCAAAATCAAATTACGAAAGGGAATTAGCTAAGTTGATCCAGAGAAATCCCAGAGCTCTTTCATTATATGATAGGTACAAGGAAGAATGATTACAGAAGAATAACTTTAATAAATGAAAATAGTAAGAAAGCGAAACAGAAGAAATAACTGAATTAATAAGTGATCATTTTCTAAGTACCTATCATAAAATGAAAGAGCTCTGGGATTTCTCTGGGAAATGCATTAAGGTTCTGTACTTGAATTTCTGCTTTTTTACTTTTTTCTATAATACAGAGAAAGATCTTGGAGGAAAGGGGTATACTGTTTGCTGATGATGAAAGTAAACTGGGAAAGACAATAGTAAATAAAGGTGATGTAAAGATCATGCAAGATAATGAAAAAAAAAAAGACAGTTGCCAGTTCAATGCAACAAAGTAATATGTTATCAGTTTCTTGCAGTCCACTTCTATCTTTATAACAAACAGTTTGTCACCTTTTCATTAGAGAATGATAAGCAAGAATAAATCTTGCCAACTTTGTATGAAATAGACTAAACTCATCTTCAGCTGAAAACTCATACAGGTTCTATGCATCATAAATGGGATTTGGGAACAAGTTTTTCCAATTAAAGGATACTGTCATTACTGACTGGGAGGAAGAAGAGGAGCATATAGTGAATAGATTCGCTATTAAGAGGTGTGATAGTTGAGAGTTTGACGAAATCGTACCAACCGGGTGCGAACATAAAGGACGTCAGTGAATCGATTCAAGTGCAAAAAAAAGAGGGCGAAAGAGATGATAGTCATGGCAGAAATGAATGATTTGAAAGAAGACAAAATGGAAATGATAGAGGATGTGAGGGAATTACTTGAGGTAGCAAAAGAGAAGAGTGAGAGAGTGAGGATGGCGAGTATTTTGCTTTATGCGTGGGTTATGCAGGGAGATTGGTGTGGAATTTGTGGATGTGTGGAGAGAGTTCGATGGGCAAAAGGATTTATATAAGATGGATGGGTTACATTTGAATGGATTTGGTGTACGGAGGCTTGAAAAAGTGTTGATGAATGAAGTGGATGTACAAACTCAGGGAAACTAGATTTATTAAGGGGGGGGGGAGTAGATATGCAGACTTTAGGGAGGCAGTTGAGTGTATGAATGAGTATAATATGCCCAAGCGAGTACGAAGGACAACAAATCAGAATGGGATAGTTAGTATAGGGCATCAAAGTAGGGATGGGACTAATGGGCTTCTGCAATTCATGTACACACTAATGCAAGGAGTATTAGGAACAAGGAGGAGGAGTTTTTGGCCTTGGTTGGCACTTCCAGGCCACAGGTTGTTGGTATTAGTGAAACATAACTGACAGAAGATGATAAAGCTAGTGGGAATGAATGCGACGGGTATAGCGTGTTCAGGAGTGACAGGGAGAATAAAAGGGGGGGAGGAGTGTTGTTGATGATAGCTGATGAGTTGCAGCCAAGGAGTATAGAAGTTGAACTGCAGTATAGAGAAAAGGGCACATTTCAAGCTATTTGGTGAGATAGAGTCTAGCAGAACAAAATATACAAATGGGTGCTGCTATAGACCAGGTGATGGAATAGATGATGGGGATGGTATGCATAGGCAAATAGAAGAAATAAGTCATGGGAGGAAGGAATTGGATTTTATGCAGTTATTAAGGGACAACTATCTGCGATAGCATGTAGTGGAAAATACTAGGGGGCAGAGAGTGCTTGACCTAGTAACTGCATCTGAGAATGTGGCTGTAACAAACATGACCATGTTGACACCAACTGGTGAGAGTGATCATAAGGTCATGACTTGGGAGGTGGCTAAAGGAGTGGAATTTACAATTAAGACAGGTTACATGTGGAATTACCAGGCTGGTAAATATGACAAGCTTAGGAGTGTGCTTGGCTCAGTGCCATGGCATGTAAAACTACAAGGGCTAGATATTGATAGTGTATGGGACTTGGTTAAGAAGTGTTTGCAGGAGGTAATAGTTGACTGTATACCAAGAGTCCGAATAATAAATCAAGTAGGGGCTAAATGGATGAATAACACTATTAAGCTTGAGCTGCAAAAAAAGAAACAATTGTGGAGGGAATTTAAGGAGAAAGGTGACCAGCAGGTGCAGGAACAGAATAAAGCTCAGGCCAGGAAGGTAACAAGGGTGGTAAGAAAAGCAAAAGAGCAGATTACAAAAGAAAATTGGCTATGCAGGCTAAAGAGAATCCAACAGTTTTTTCAATTTGTTGCAAGTAAAAGGAAAAATGTTCATGGCAGAATGATTTTAAAAAATGCTGAGGGTAGGGAGGTAACTGAATCAGTCGATATAGTGGAATTACTGAGCGAGCACTTTGCAAGAGCATATCATCCAGGTGGTGACATTGCAGGAATGGAAAAACCAACAGCTTACACTGGAATTGTGATGAATGAAGTAGAGGTAAATAGTCTATTACAGAACCTCAATGTCAATACATCTGTGGGATTGGATGGTATACCTTCACGTACGACACAAGCACCAGCTCGTGTTGTACGTGAAGCGGCTAAAGAATTGTCAGTGCCCTTGACCATTTTGTTTAATCTGAGCATCGGATCTGGGTCAGTCCCAAGGGAAAGAGGGGGAAAATAGTTCCGCTGCATAAAGGTGGTTCCAAGGCTGCTGTTGAAAATTACCGGCCAATCAGCATAACAGGAATCATTATCAAGGTCTTGGAGAAAATAGTCAAGAGGAAAATACAAGATTGGATAGATGAAAATGGGAAACTGTATCAGGGAAAGCATGGTTCTGTGAAGGGTAGGTCATGCCTCAGTAACTTGCTCACGTATTATAACACAGTGACGGCTGAACTGGATAAGGGTAATGGGTTTACAGTGATTCTACTGAACCTTGCTAAGGCCTTTGACAGAATGCCACATGGAATTCTAATCAGTAAAATGCAGCATATAGGGATGGATATAGGGTTGGTGAGATGGATAGGAGGGTGGTTGACAGAGAGATATCAGAGTGGTTTATTCAGGAGTAGAGTTCACAAGACAGCCTGTGACTAGTGGTGTGCCACAAAGATCTGTTCTTGGACCATTGCTGTTTAATTTGTTCATTAATGATATAGGAAAGGATCTGAGAGGAACAGTTCATTTCTTTGCAGATGATGCAAAGTTGGGTAGGGCAACAGTGAATGTAGATGATGTCAAATTTTGCAGGATGATTTGGATAGATTGGAGGTCTGGGCTAAGTAGAATGGATGTCAATTTATGTGGCAAAATGTAAGGTTATACATTTTGGGGTGAAAAGATTAGCAGCAGTTTACTACATTGGTGGAACTGTACTCCAGGAAATTGATGAGACACGAGATTTAGGAGTGTTGGTGGATAAGGAGTTGAAGTTTAGGGGGCACATTGCAAAAGTAGCTAAATCGGCTCATCAAATCATTTGGTTGCTGAAGAATACGTTGAAAAGCAGAGACAAGCAAGTTATTGTTCCTCTGTATCGAGCCTTGATAAGACCCCATCTCGACTACTGTGCCCAGATTTGGTCACCTAGGTTTCTTCTTGATGGGGAGGAGGTTGAGAGGATTCAGAGGCGAGTGACCAAGCTGATAGCAGGTCTGTGGAATGAACCTTATGAGAACAGGTTGAGGATTTGTGGGTTGCAAAAATTGGTTGATCGGCAGAGGAGGGGAGATATGATTGAGACATTCAAATTACTGAAGGGTTTCGATAAAATTAATTCAGAAGATATTTTTGAGAACAGGGCTGGTTGTGGGAGGACTAGGGGACATCCATGGAAGTTAAGCAAAAGTGTGGTTAGTAAGGGTGTTAGAGCTGGGTTCTTTACTTTTAGAGTGGTGAATGAGTGGAATAGGCTGCCAGAGTCTGTGGTGGATGCTGTGACAGTGAATGAGTTTACCATCAAGTTAGTTCACAATATCACCATGGATCTAACTTCTCACTAAATGAGATGTTAACCAAGGTAAGTGAGGCAAGTCCAAGTCCACGTCGTGCTCCCTGGTACACTCCCTACAAGGATGCTAACGGACCTCTGTGAAGAACAACAGACAAATCAGTGGAAGAGGATTTGTATCCCAACAGTGAAATGTGCGGAAGAATCTTCACAGGAGCAGACCTCTATAAACAACCCAGGCTCAGCTGGCTCCGGCTGTCAGTACCCGGTTAGGGCCCCTACCTAGGGTTACAAGGAAAAATAAAGGATTCAATCCTCTGGCAAAGGGAAGCAGCTTTGTCAGTACTGACACAAGGTTGAAGTCTCATGATGACGGTAAAGCTTGTGATTAGAAAATTGCAGATGGCAATACAGTTTATTGTGTACGTCTGTAATACTGCAGAGCAGAAAGCAAATGGAGAAACTACTGCTCTATTCTCTCTCCAGACTAACCACCATGGCGAGCAAATCTACACAAATGGCCCCGAGTTACTGGTGCCCCTTAAATGGGACAGGGGTGCGAAGAATCCCCGGGCTCAACATGGTGTGCTCAGTAAAACTAGGAACCTGGAATGTCAGAACCTTGTATGAAGCAGGTAAGCTAAGAAATGCTATCCAAGAAATGAAAAGACTTGAAATTGGAATTTTAGGAATGAGTGAAGTTAGGTGGCTAGGATCAGGCAAAACTGAAGTCAATGACATGACAATGTATCACTCTGGAAGTTGTGAAAACAACCATCAAAACGGAGTTGGAATAATAATAAACAAAGATATCAATAAGTCACTGTTGAGCTTCATCCCTTACTCATATAGGATATTAAAACTGAAAGGACAACCACTAGATGTTAATCTGATACAAGTCTATGCCCCTAATGCTGACAAGAGTGATACCGAGATTGAAGAATTTTATGATCAATTAAAAGAACTAATGAAAAACACAAAAAAGCATGATATTAACATAGTCATGGGTGATTTCAATGCTAAAGTTGGGAAAGGTAGAAGTGGAGATGTAGTTGGTGAACATGGACTGGGCACAAGAAATGAGAGAGGTGACCGTCTTTTTCAATTCTGCCAGGAAGAGGAGCTAATAATCACAAACACATGGTTTAAGCTACCATCTCGAAGACTGTATACTTGGCGTTCACCACAGGATAATAATGGGAATATAGTCAGAAACCAAATTGATTACTTTCTAATTAATCAACGATTTCGAAGTTCTATAAAGAGTACAAAAACCTATCCTAGTGCAGATATTGCTTCTGATCATAACCTACTGGTGGCAGAGTTACAACTTAGACTGAAAGCTATGGTTAAGAAACATCAACAAAAAAGGTTTGATTTGGGAAAATTAAAAAACACAGAGATAAGAAGCAAACTGAATCAAGATCTGAATCAAGAGCTAGCACTTATCAAGAATGATGACATCATGAGGGTTGATGAATCGTGGGACAAATTGAAATCTGTCTTCATAGAGAAATATACCAATACCTTATGTCCTAATAGAGCAGTAAAAAAGAAAGATTGGATGACTGATGAAATTCTCTCTCTCATGGATCAACGCAGATCATATAAAAATCATAATCCAACAAAATATACAGAGGTTCAGAAAATTATTAAACACAAGATCAAAAAAGCAAAAGAAATCTGGATAAATGAAAAATGTAAAGAAATAGAAATTCTACAGGAGAAACACGACAATTTTAATCTACACAAAAAGATGAAAGAGACCTCAGGTATATATAAGAAAAAACAATTCTGTATCCTTTGAAACAAAAAGAGAGAAATTATATCCAAAAAGGATGACAAAATACAAGAATGGGTAAAATATATAGAAGAACTCTTTACTGATAACAGGCAGAACCCAGCAAATACTTATGAACATATGGAGGGTCCATGCATTCTAAAATCAGAGGTGGAATGTGCATTAAACTCAGCTATAAATGGTAAAGCAATGTGACCAGATAGAATACCAGCAGAAATAGTAAAGTTATTAGAAGGTGACAACATTAACATATTAGTAAAGCTATTTAATAATATCTACGATACAGGCATAATCCCTCAAGACTGGTTACAGTCGACCTTCATCATGCTACCTAAAAAAGTAAATGCAAAAACTTGTAATGACTATAGAATGATCAGCCTAATGAGTCACGTTCTCAAAATGTTTCTGAAAATAATTCAAAAAAGAATATACAGAAAATGTGAAGACACCATCAGTGATACCCAATTCGGCTTTAGAAACGGCTTGGGAACAAAAGAGAGGCCCTTTTCTGTTCTCAGATCTTATTTCAAAAATGTATTGACCAAAACAAGGTAATATTCATTTGCTTCATCGACTTTGAGAAAGCATTTGACAAAGTCCAACATGCTAAAATGATTATACTATTAAAAAGAATTGGATTAGATGGTAAAGACATCAGGATCATTGAAAACTTATATTGGAACCAAAAGGCATCTGTTCAAGTTGATGACATTATTACAGACTCCATTAACATCAAACGAGGAGTAAGGCAAGGATGTGTGCTGTCACCTCTTCTTTTTAACATCTACTCAGAAGCCATATTTCAAAAAGTCTTGGAAGGAAGAAAGGAAGGGATTAGTGTAAATGGTGAAATCATCAGTAACATCCGATATGCCGATGATACAGCTCTTCTGGCTGACAATATTCAGGATCTTCAAAATCTTTTGGAACTAATAAATGCAGAGAGTGAAAAAATGGGATTAAAAATAAATATCACCAAAACTAAATTCATGGTCATAAGTAAGAAACCAATTCTTAATTTAGCACTTTCTTTAAATAGGAAACAAACAGAAAGAGTGGCAAAGTTTAAATATCTCGGATGCTGGTTAAATGAAGATTGCAATCCAGAAATGGAAATAAAAGTTAGAATTGAAATGGCAAGAAAAAATTTTCTCTCGATGAAATCAACACTGTGTAACTGCAGTTTAAACTTAGAGCATGCATGGTTAAATGCTATGTATGGTCTGTACTGCTGTACGGTGCAGAAACTTGGACCTTGAAAACAACATCAATAAAAAGACTTGAAGCCTTTGAGATGTGGTTATACAGACGAATGTTAAAAATCCCATGGACAGCAAAAACGTCCAATCAGGAAGTACTGGAACAAATGGGGAAATCACGTGAACTTTTAGATACCATAAAAAGAAGGAAAACTGCATATCTTGGTCACCTACTTCGTAATGAAAAATATAAGATACTTCAATTGATTATAAAAGGGAAGATAAATGGAAGAAGAAGGAAGACGAAGAAAATCTTGGCTAGCAGATATCAGACAGTGGACTGGTATGAAACTCTGAGAGACTGCTCAGAATAGCTGAGAATCACTCAAAATTTGCCAAGGTGGTCACCGACCTCCGATAGGAGATGACACTCAAAGAAGAACCAAGGTAAAAATGGGCAGATACATAATTATAATGTAATGCAATATATGATTCCTAAGAATATTACAAAAGATTGATAGTAGTTGTGTATAGTGGGAGAATTATGCAGTAGAGGAGACGTGTGTAGTAGAGTATCCTCCTGCAATCAGTTCTTGGAGGTGTCTCATAACAATAATAATACACAATGCTTACAATATAGCAAAAAAATAATAAATAATAAATAATAAATAATAAAATAATAAAAAAAATAAAAATAGTGTATTTATGCTTAAACTGGTTGAAGCCTACATTATGGTTTAAAGGAATGCAGACAGCACAAGGAATGAATTAAATGCAGATTTAAAAGTCCCACTTCATCTGTTAATGTTGTTGTTGGCCAAAACAACTAAGGCCGAGGTTAACATATTAACTGTTGTCACGTTGACAGTAATGGAGTGAAACAGCACTAAGAAAGGATTAAAAGTATTTAATTCTTCCAATGTTTCATCTCAATTATAAAGATATTGTTAGGAAGTACAATATGAGACTTGTAACACACAAAGGCAGCACAAAACTAAGTGAAACACATGGACAAAAGACTAGAATCCTAACTAGGTGGAGGGTGTCCTCTATGGATACCTGTTTGTGGCCTAGGATGTAAACTGGTATCTCAAAGTATTAGCATATCTCATATATTGGGAAGTTACTCATTTTTAAGAGCAGCAGTAGCAGATTCTAAAACAGTCTTTCTCTTCTAAATTTACCGTGTTGGAGCATGATGGTCCTTTTCCAATTGAGCTGATCTTTCCATAGTAGATCAACTTATAGGAACAAGAAACTCTATATACATCTGGAACCGAGAGAAGAGGGAGTTTGTCTTTGTTGAAGCAGATAAGGATGGTTAGTTCTAAGTGGAGCTTGAAAGTGGTGCAAAGATTCTTTTTCTTTTAAGATTCTGGCTATTTTTTCTGATGTGCCTTGGACATATGAGATATGCTAATAAAACCCAGTTCTGTCTTATTTCTCATAAAAAAGAACTATTTTTTCCTAGTATTCTTTTTAACATTACCCAAATTTCCAGACAATTTAAGATTTGTCTTCTTGGAATTACCCTGACATCAAACATCTACTCGCATAAACACATCACAACCATTACATCCTTAGCTTCAAAAAAAACTAGAATTTCTCTTTTGCTCAAGATGTTACTTCACCCCTGAACAGCTGTCATAAATCCACTCAGCTATTGAATACTGCTCTTATATGGGGTGGGGGTCCCCCTCAAAGCTCATCCAAAATGCTTGACTCAATACTACAATAATATAGTAGTACAATAATACAATACTACAGTAATAGATAGCAATTAGACTTATTAATGGCCCATCTCTTACCAACTCAGTCCCTCCACTTTCGCACAGACATTTGGTTTTTGCAATATGTATATTTTACAAATATTTCTGTGGGAAATGCTCATCTGAAATAACATCAATAATTCCCCCACTAAGCTCATTGGAACATGTGTAGCTGCTGCTCAACATCCCTTCACAGTGCACCTCGAAAAAAAAACAGAACAAGATTCTTTTCCTCTTCCTTCATCTCTGCAATTGCTGTATTGTGGAACAGTCTTCCCCTTGTTGTGTTTCCCAAGGAATACAATATAGTCTTTCAAATCAAATGTAAACAAGTTCCTCCTTTCCCAACCCACTACCCATATACGGTACTAATGTACTATACGTTGATCAACCAACCTCTCGTGTATGGGCTCGATATATCAAAAAAAAAATTATAATAATACACGCACACACACACACACACATCATCTCCACTGCAGCTCTAGGAATTGTAACTCTAAATTCTCTAGAGGCGAGTGACCAAGATGATAGATGGTCTATGGAATGAACCTTATGAGAACAGGTTGAAGATGTGGGTCACAGAAATTGGTTGATATGATTGAGACATTCAAATTACTGAAGGGTTTTTACAAGATTAATTCAGAGGAAAATTTTCAGAACAGGTCTGGTGATGGGAGAACTAGGGGGGGGGGCATCCATGGAAACTGAGTAAGAGTATAGCAAGCAAGGGTGTTAGAACTAGGTTTTTTTTTACATGGAGAGTGGTGAATGAGTGGAATAAGCTGCCAGAGTACATTGTGGGTGCCATGACTGTAAATGAGTTCAAAGCAAAGTATGATAGATACTGTCTGAATGCTGAATAGTAATTCTTGATATGATGTTTAGAACCTCTCCCTCAATGAGTCTAAGGACTCCTTGGAGTTGCCCGTAATAATAATAATAATAATAAAATAACCATCATATTACTAGGTTACAATTTTCAACACAAATTGTCCAAAGTATCAAATGTTAAAGACTGGATAAAATTATAACTACGACAATTAAAACTATGAAGAAAGTATATGTCTGTTAATTGTGTGCGCTCTCTCTCTCTCTCTCTCTCTCTGATAGTGTGTTCTCTAGGACGAAAAAACTTCATTTCCATATGATACCAGTTAACTAGTTTAGTTGGAAAGCCCTTATAAACGTTCCTCTTATACCATGCGAATACAACTGAATGATAACATCAATCATTTAATAATCTCTTTCCTAGCACAATTTTCTACATGCTAAACACTGATACTGGATAGAATTACAACTGAGGCCATGAAGCCAGTATGCCTGGTGTGCACTTTCTCAGAAGTAAAAAAATTCACCTTTAATTAAAAAGCCATTATGTTCCTGTTATATCACAAGAATTGAACCCAAGCCTCTGCAAGCTGCACTGTCACTACGCATGTGCATACACACACAAAATAAGAAATTCCAATGAGTTTTGTTATTTTTTATTTCATACCTAAAATGCACTGATTTTTTTAAAGCATCTGCAAGGTTAAAAATTGTTTTAAAAAAGTCTAGGAATCAGCGAGTTAATTTATTATTATTATTATGGAGTTCCCTTGCATAAGGGTATTCCACACTATGTAAGATTGATCAGTAATGTCTTACTGATTCATTCTATGTTACATTAAAAATTTAATTGTTAATGAATAACTATTGAATTTTATTATTATTTTTTTAATCAGCAGCATCAATACAAACTGGCATTCATAATACCATCACTAGCTTCTACACTTCTCTGAATGTATATGCAAACTAGCCATCCATCTAACTCTGCATGCATCAAACAGTAACTTCAGCTTCTCTCTCTGTTTCCATTCTGTGGAAAATTTTCCCTAATCAAATCCAAAGCAACAGTGTTGTTCTTTCTTTCCAGCCTTTCAAGTTGGTGACCAATCTGTAACGGTCATCTTTATTCTTGTTACTTCTATCATTATTTTGAATTTCTTATTATTTATTATCATTCTTATTATTTCTGTCGTTATATAGAAATGTAAAAGTTACATAAGGGATTTTAAAAATTGCATATACATATGGAAGAAATGTTCCAATACATGATGGAACATTTCATGACAGAATGAGACAGAACAAGTTATTATTGTGCTAAGAGTGTGGAGGAAGGTGAATGAGTTGCCAGAAGTGGTTCATTACTGCTTGAAGTGAATAAGTTTAAGGAGATATCATATCAACTCTATGGAGTAATCAGACTAATTATGGGGGGAGGGGCCTCACTCTAACTACATATTTATCATATTGGTTCTTAACAAATTATATTCTTGGTTTCATCCTTTATCCTTAAATGTCTCTATTATAACATCTCTTTTCTGCCTATCCACCAAACTACAATTTACATTTCTTTGACCTCTCTCCATAACAAATATTCCAAGGAGTTCTGATATTGCCTTAGTCATTCATTTCTGGACCTTTACAATGTTACAGTGAAAACTAGTTGGCTAAATCTCAGTACAACAGTAGTCTGACTAATCACTTTATATATACAATGATATAATCTTTATTCCTACTTTTCAATGGACCCATATCATAGCTGCAATAGGATGTGAAGCCTTTGCAACATTTTTAACATGTCCTTTAAACAACATGTACCATCGCCCATTTCCAGAAGTTTAAGATGTTGAAAGTTTTTTTTCCCACTTGGTTAGACTATAATACTTTGGTTACACTTGGATAAAAGATTAAACTAAATTTACCATTTCCAGAAGTACAGTTCCATGTATACTACAACTTTTTCTATACGTTATAACAATAATAATGTTGTCATGACTATTACTCTTATAGATTGCGAGTCCAGGGTAAACCAGTGTGCTGCATTCTCCGTAAAACGTAGTATAATTGCTTCATAACATAGCACTGGACACAATTACATACTACTTTATTATTAAATATGCCTCACCAGATATCTTCAACAGTATCCAGCCTGTACATATGCATATACATATGTATATGAATATATATTATATATAAAAATATAGAGGGGGGGAAAAGTTATTTTTCTGATTAATAATTAGGGAAAAACAACACGCGCATTTTCTTCCATACAACAACCAAAAACGTAATTAATATAGTTGTCAAATAAAATTCATAATACGCTAAAGAAGTTTTAATTTACCAATGTCGATCGGATATCATTTACACACAACAATAATTATTATACTCTAACACTCTCATTTTTAGAGTTAGATCATTGAATAATTTTAGCTGCGGCACAACCGAAACACAGTCTGTCGGCACAAAATAAATGAACAAATAATAAAAATAACACTCACATACACAGATTATTTTTAAGTAAGATCCTAAAGGGCTTCATATCGTCTTAAAAAAAAAAAAAAAAAAAGATATTATTTCTATATTCAATTACCAAAGTTTTCAATCAAATAAATATGTAGCAACATAATCAAATATTAGACTATCGGTTATGTCTTGGACTTAATCCAAAGGCCTAGTAATCGACTAGATCATAAAATGTGAGATGTCCCTAATGATGCCGTTTTCTGGAGTTGGGAACGTGTTATATCCAAGAGCCTCAACTTTTTCAAATATCAGAGGTCTGGAAATTGAAATTCTCCTCCTAACGTTCCTACGGCAACTAGGATTTTTGCAACTCTATTGGTTCTAAATTCGATGAATATCAATTTCCAGACCTCTATGTATCTATTTTCGTGTATTTGTTTTATTTATTCCCTCCCCTCCCCTGCAGCATGTCCTGGAATATTTCCCTTTTCTTTTTCCCTTATCACCATGGTAGACTGCAGAAAATATATATCCGAACAAAACCAAAAAAAAACAACATTTCACATAATAAATGAACTTCAAGATTAACTTTATCAACATCTGAGGTCTCAAACCTACTATGAGTGAACAGTAACACCACCTATACATCTCCAAACCTGATCTTCATCACTGAATCACAAATGGCATCTTTTGCGACATCTCGCTTCAACTTTCCTCATTGCATCTTCAGTGGTGCGATTTCTAAGAAGGGTAGGACATGCATATTTGTCAAATCTGATATCTCATGCCAAAGTACCTTGGACGTGGAATCCAATCATTTACATGATCTCTTTTATATCAAGATATCATGGACTCACTTTCTTGAGTTTATTTGCTGCCACTACCGTTCCCGTAACTCTGATGACTTCACCCACCTGTTTGATTAATTATCTCTGTAGCTCGATCGCATACAGACTAATTACCCTACAGTAAAGATAATCTTCCTTATTGATTTCGATGTTCACACAGGGAGACTTCCCTTCTCTAACTTTCCTGTACGAAGCAAGAAGAGAAGCCAAAATGTTCGGTGTCATTAATGATTTAACACATATTGTTCACCAATTTACCAGAATTCCAGATAATCCTCTTTAGTAGTATTTCGACAACCTCTTTGGAGTGAATACTCACATCATGGGAGCCACAGTAAACCAAGAGCATGTCTATCAAAATGAACTTGGAAGTTATTAACACTCCCTGCATTCACAATGCACTTCGGCAATGCATTCCATTAAAAAAAATTTCCTCCTCATAACCTTTGTACCACATCTTCGTAAAACTTTCAGGGGTGGACCCTTGTTCTTCCCATCTTAACATCCACTGATTTTTAATTCTTTATGTATTACCTTGGCAGAATCCTCTAACTCACCTGAGGGTCTCTATCATATCTGCTCTTTTCCTCCTACCCACTAAACTCAGTAATCCACATTCCCTAAAACACTTTTCATAACCAACTCTGCAGAGTTCTGATATCACTTTGGTCATCCATTATTTGACACTCTCTAGTATTTTCACATTACAATGAAATTCAGGTGACTAAATCTGAGCACAATAGTCCATGTGTGGTCAGAATAATGCTTTATCACCTCCTTATCCCTACATGTCAATGTACATTTAATCATAGCAGCAATATGATGTGCAGACTTTGTAACCCTGAAAACTTTAATCCACTGTGTACCATCACTCCAGGATCCTCAAGCTCATCGACTTCCTGAAGTGTAGCTACACCAGTACAGTATGCAGTCTTATATCTCTGTACTCCCAAGTGTAACACCTTGTTTTCATTAATATTAAAACTTTAACCACACTTATCTGTTCAAGCTTCCTGTAGAGAAATAATGTTATGAATACTGCTTATAATTTTATCTAACTTTGCGTCATCAGCTAAGATTTGAAGATCTCCAGTCAATCCACATTGAATATTATTAGCAAATAAGTTAAATGGTAGGGGTCAAAGAACAGAACCCTGAGGCACGCTGCTGGTCACTGTCCTTTTCTGTGACACTGCTACATCATAGACAACTTGCTGGTATCTTTCAGAACACCAATCTTCAATCCATCTAACCAATCTGTTATCTAATCCTATGTTCTAATGATTGTACATCATTCTGTCATGTGGTAATCTATCAACCGCCTTTGCAAAGGCTGAGAAAATCACTCTATATGAATCTCCCTTATCCAACATATTCGTCTGCTGATAAAAAAAAAAAAATAATAATAAATATATATATAAGTAGATTGCTGAAGCAAGACCTGCCCTTCACAAACCCATGCTGTCTATCACAGAGAATCTTATGTCCATCAAACCAATACCACTATATTCCTAATTAATTTTTCCAACACTTTGACCATAACTGCAGATATACAGAACGGTCTAAAATCGCAATTTTTTGTTCTTCTTTCCACTCTTTAGGAATCTTTCATACTAGAAGATTTTCGTTAAATAATCAGGTCAAGGATGGCTAACTATTTTGCACATTCTTTAAAAATTCGGGACAATATGTCATTTATTCCCACAGCCGTATTAACACCGTAACTAAGCAACAGTGGTTACACCTCTGATTCTTTCACCTTTTCTTCTAATCCTTGCTTCTCATGTTGCACAGCATCATTCAAGCCCAATGATATACACTGCAGTGTTCATTAATTATTTCAACTATATCATTTGCTATGGTTACCCTCTACCATAGCTATCCAGTACTGTCAACTTACATAATTATTTTTCCTCTTGCTTGCCGTATAACAGAAAAATTCCATTGAATTCGCTTTGACCTCACTGACAAATCTCCTGCATATTCCACTTTTTCTTTTTTAACTATGCTTGTCACTTTTATAGCCTCCGGTTTATATTCTATAATACTTTATTCTATAACTGCATATCAAGAGTTCGCTTAACTCCTGGTATGCAGTTATGCATTGCTTGTGTTAGATGCTGTCTTATAATTTCCCATGCACTGCAAATATCTTTACTGGACAATTCATCACCCCCAATGTATAGATGTTAGTTGATACGGAGCTTCTCATAACCAACCACCTTATAGTTCCATATGCAGACCTTCTCCGTGAAAGTTTCCTGTTTGACTACCTTTCAAACTAATATTTCACGATCACTCTCACCAATTGGTGGCTGTGTTGATAACTCATTCACTACCACATCCCAGGGCCGCATTTATACTTTTGGAGACCAGAGGCGCAACATCATTATGAGGCCCTCAAAAATAAGCATTTTTTTAGTTTATTGAAAATAAAAGGCAACATTTCCATAATAACTCATTTTAATAACACAATACAATTGGTATACATATATTTGCCTTTTAAAAAAAAGTATAAAAATAAATCAGTTCAAATTTAAATAAAAAATTAATAACTAAAAGTTTTTTTTTTCTGGCTTTGGTTTTAGCAAATATATCTATAATGTCATCATAATTAATCGAGTCCATTACATCTGATTCAATGCATAATAACGACAGGTCACTTGTTTTATTTTGGTGCAAGTTGCTTCTTAAATAATTTTTTATTCGTTTCAACACTGAAAATGAGCGTTTAGCACTTGCATTTGAAATAGGCATCGTCAAAAATATTTTTAAAATTATTTCTACGTTCGGAAAAGTAGACGTTAACCCATCGTTTATAAATTTGTACATATTTTTAATTGAAGAATTTTCTTCCTTTATCATTATTAAAAATTGCTTAACTTTATCAGTAAATTTTTCTGGATCAATATCAGTCCCATAAGTTTGTAAAATTTTATCAATACTAGTCTTGTACTTGTCTTGATCTATATCTTCCTTCAAAAAAAATGTCAAACATATGTTATATGTCGAAATAGCTTTTTGTTCTTTCATTAATATCCAAAATTAGTTTATGGCAAATGACATTAAAAGTGTTCACAGCGAAATTTTGTTTCACATGTAATATAATAACCTCAGGGTCACTTTAGTGAGTACGGGTGTGGCAAACCCGAGGTACCTGATGCTGGACCATGCCTTACTTCATGTAATACACATCTGTTATATTATCTGTAGACTGGTCCCTCCTCTTCCTCCCTTGATTCTTTCTTTCTTCTCTTCTTGCTCCTTCCCCCGAATGCTATTAGACTATTCGAGGGGAATCTTTCCTATTTTTCTATGTCATTTCGTCTTGTGCTAACAGGACATTATTAAACACTGTAACATGATTAGGCCATCAAAAAATGTTCATACCGCATCATCCGTCGCGCGGGTTACCAAGGGACGCGTTCGGGTTTTAGGCAGAGGGACCTGTTCGAAAAATATGTTACAGTCTCCCTTAGACACCACTCCTCAGCACTCTGCTAGAGGAAACTTCATCAATGGGCCCGCTACCCGTTTGGGGAGGTGTTTAGGGGCAGCGCAAAGAAATGGTTCTGCAAAAGGACGGAAATGGCAACGACAACGGCACCAGACTATGACTTTAGGCAACTGGAACATCTTCTCTCTGACAGGAAAGGAGTTGGAACTGGTTGAAGAAGCCGAGCGCTACCGGCTAGACTTAGTCGGACTTTCTTCAACCAAGAGGAGAGGCTCTGGAACTGTCGACCTGGATAAGGGGTGGAAGCTCTACTACTCTGGTGTGAGCCCGACAATGTCTGCTCAGGCGGGTGTGGGGATACTCACAAGCCCCCAGCTGTCAGACTGTGTTGCTGAGTGGATCCCATTGCGGGGGGACGGGTATGTGTGTTAAGGCTTCAGATGAAAAACCATGATTTGGCTGTGGTGCAAGCCTATGCACCTAATCTGGAGTCAGAATACTTGCCTTCCTAGAGGAAGTGGATGCTGCTTTTGACAGGGTGGCAGACATGGAATCAGTCCTGCTAATGAGTGACTTCAATGCACATGTTGGAACAGATGACCAGACATGGAGGGGTGTGGTTGGGAGGAACGGTGCCCCTGACCTTAACGCAAATGGGTTGAAATTATTGAACTTCTGCTGTACTAACAACTTGTCCATAATGAATACCTTCTTCCAGCACCGAGAAGTCCATACGTATACCTGGTACATGGATACACTAGAACAAACGTCTCTGATTGACTTCTTTATAGTCTCAGCAGACCTATTTTCCTCAGTGTTGGACGTTCGTGTGAGAAGAGGGGCAGAATTGTCAATTGACCACCACCTTGTTGTGTGCACTCTACGGCTTCAGAAACCAGATGCTACCATCAATGCTGGTAGGCCTAAGCAGCTATACTGCGTGAAATGGGAGACATTGGAAAATGAGGCTGTGAGGAAGAATTTTGCAGATGACATTTCCTCCAGGTTCAAAGAGATTCCCAAGCATACTGCAGATGTTGAGGAGGAGTGGAAGCTGTTCAGAACAGCTGTCACTATCTCTGCACTTTCATGGTGTGGCAGAAAGCGGCTCGGCGTGGCAACGGGCGGTGAGAAAAGGACACCTTGGTGGAACCAAGAAGTCCGAAAAACTGTCCGGGCAAAAAAGGAGTCCTACCTAACATGGCTTAGAGTCAGGTCATCTGAGATGCGTTTGTGGTATGTTGAGGCACGAAAATCTGCTGCTAAGGCAGTAAAGACAGCAAAGCAGGAGGCTTGGGAATCCTTTGGAGAAAGATTAGACTGATCCTATGCAAATGCAAACAAAGTATTCTGGCAGACCATCCGCCGCCTTCGAGGGAGGAAATCGTGCACAGTAAGGGCAATTAAGGCCTCTGATGGTGCACTTTTAACAATCGTGAAGGATATCCTCCACAGATGGAGGGAATACTTTGAGGGCCTTCTTAACCTGGATGGCCCAGCAGTTGTGGACATCCAAGAGGTGCAGATCGGGGCAATGACTAGTCTCACAGCAGGAAGTTCATTTAGTAATAAAATCGCTAAAATCGGGCAAGGCTACTGGCGATGATGAAATTCTGCCTGAAATGCTAAAAGCCTTAAATCGAGACGGTGTTCTTTGGCTGACTCGAGTGTGTCGGGCTGCTTGGATATCTGGGCGAGCACCAAAGCAATGGCAGACAGGCATAATAATACCAGTCTTTAAGAAGGGAGACCAGAAGGATTGCAGTAACTATCGTGGCATCTCTCTGCTCAGCCTGCCTGGGAAAGTGTATGCTATATGCTTGGAAAGACGGTGTAGGAGCATAGTTGAGTCAAAGTTCCAAGAAGAACAATGTGGTTTTCGTCCTGGTAGAAGCACAACAGACCAAATCTTCACTTTAAGGAAAGTCTTTGATAAAGCTTGGGAATATGCCAAGAATGTCTACACATGTTTTGTGGACTTGGAGAAGGCATATTACCGGGTTCCTCGGGATAAGCTTTGGCAAGTAGTACAGGAGTATGGAGTGGATGGTCAACTATTAGCTGCCATCAAGTCCCTGTATGAATGTCCAGAGTTTTGTGTCAGAGTAAACAGCACAAAATCTGAACCTTTCACAGTCTCCGTTGGTCTCTGCCAAGGGTGTGTTCTGTCACCCCTCCTTTTCATAATATTTATGGACTGGATTGATAGGCACAGCCAAGGCAGTGAGTGTGTCAGAATTGGAAAATGTAGCATTGTACGTCTGCTTTTTGCAGATGACCTAGTTCTGCTTAGCTCTTCCACAGATGACCTCCAGCGGACCCTGGATAGGTTCGTAGCTGTTTGTGCAGACGCCGTAATGAAGATCAGTGTGGCCAAAACTGAAACATTTGTGATCTCATGACAACCATCCCAGTGCACTCTAAATGTAAGTGGAGTCCCAATGAGACAGGTGGAGAAGTTTAAATACCTTGGGTCCATATTCACGAATGATGGAAAATGGGACGTAGAGCTAGATACTCGAATTGGCTTAGCAAGCTCAATATTGCGGGATCTTGGCCGTTCGGTAGTATTGAAGCGGGAGTTAAGCCAGAAGGCAAAGCTGGCTGTCTTCAATACAGTCTATGTCCCCATCCTCACCTATGGTCATGAGAGTTGGGTAATGACCGAAAGAATGCGGACACGAATCCAAGCGGCTGAAATGAGGTTCCTTCGAAGGGAGGGGTTGCGGTGCTAACAAAACTCGACAGAGTCAGAAGCTCTGCAATTCGGGAACCCTCAATACTCAACCTCTGCTTCTCCGTGTTGAGAGATCACAGTTACGCTGGTATGGGCACCTGGTCAGAATGCCACAAGAAAGGCTCTCTCAGCAGGCCCTCTTTGCCAAGCCAGAGGGTGGGAGGCCACGTGGAAGGCCAAGGACTCGCTGGATAGATTATATCCAAAACCTTGGGTGGACACGTTTGGGAATCCCACCAGAACATCTGAGCTTGGTGGCAGAGGATCGTGACCATTGGAAGTTCCTCTTGCAGCTGTTGCCTCCACAACCCAATTAGGAAGCGTGGGCCTTGAAGATGTATGTATGTATGTATGTATGTATGTAATATAATCTCATTGTTAGATTGTGAAACTTCGCCACTCGTGTTTTTTTCGTTTTTTAACTCTTTCCTTTTCATCTTTAAATTTTGTCTCATCTATTAATAAATCCGCTTCATTTACAGTAGCAAAACTATTTCTTATATCTAAAATAAAACCAACTAAAGATTGTAACAAATTATTAGCTAAAAACAAATCCATATCGGGATCTTGTAGAGATTTACTAGTAGCATGTATTCGTTGTAAAATTTTGTCCCATATAACTGTTAAAATTGCTGTTTCTGGTTTGTCAAAATGTTCAGCCAATGATGAGCGCTCTAATTTAGAAATAGGTTTTTCATGAGGAGAAATGGATAGTTCAAGTAAGGCGTCTTTAATTTGTTTATATCCACGTTTCAAAGGCAATATAGCGTCAGCTCTTGCGGACCACCTCGTTTCACTTAGTCTTTTAACTGTTAAAGATTTTTTTCAAAATTATGAAGAAATACAATTTTGCCACTACTTTCAAACCTATCAACCAAATTTACAACTTGTTACCTTCTCCGAAGGACAAACTCTCACCTTTAATGTTGCCTGGCGTTTATGAGATTCCATGCTCATGCAAATTATCTTACTTTGGACAGACAGGTAGGTCTGTTCAGAAACGCATCTCGGAACATCAAGACCACATTCGTCTTTTTAAACCGCAGAAATTTGGCCTCTCTCAACACGGAATTGAAAATGCAAACCACAGGATCCACTGGGAAAAGTCTAAACTTTTACATAGATCTTTATATAAACATGAACATTTATACAAAGAAAGTTCTGAAGCCCTGTTACACAGACCAAACTTAAACCGCAACAACGTTCTTACTATTCCCAAAGTATGGGAAATTGTCATACAAAATTGTGTTAAATAATTTTTTTTTTTTTTGCTACTTCTGTAGCACGTTATGCACGTTTAATGAGATTCTATTGTAATCATGCGCCCTAACTGTATGTTATTCCTATTATTGTTTAAAACTACTTTACTGATGATGTCCTAAGATACTTAGGATGAAATATTTACAATTAAATAATTTTCACTGTGGTTAATACGTGTGTTTCTTTTAATTAGATACTCACATGTATGAAAGATTAAAGAAGACAGAAATAAATGACGGGTGTATGAAAGAGGTGACAGAATACTTTCGAGTGGCATTGTACGAATATTAGATTATTTGAGTTGTGGTAAACGAAATATACAAAGTTTGTTTTCAAGGTAGAACGAGCAGAGTGATTGAAAGATTGAATATGAGCTATAAATGAGCAAAAGAGTTGGTGGTAGTGGTACTAGTAGGAACAAATGACTTGATTGGAAACAAGAATAATGTATTACTTGATATCGGGAGATTGCTGAAAAGAATAAAAAAATAATTGTGTGAGAATTTCATCCCTGCTGTACAAGGAGGGTGTGAGAAGCAAGTTTTTTTTTGCACAAAGAGTTGTGAATGATTGGAATGCATTACATGATAGTGTGGTGTCTACAGAGAATTTAGATGTGTTTATGGCACAGTAAGATGAGCTGTGTGTATGGTAAAAAGAGACCTCCTAGATGAGTCTGTGATTCCATGGGGCCTTAGGATAACAATAATAATAGCAGAAATATGTGAAGAGAAAGGAGTGATTTTGAATGTGATGGATGGGTGTGGAGGATGAATGGGACTGTATCTGAGCAAGTAAGAAGTAATGTGGAAGAGCAGAAGAGTAAGAATGGAGGGATTGAGAGAGTTATACAAGGAGAAATGGGTAGCATTAGTGTGGCGAATGAAAGAACAAGTGTGCAAAAGAGACAGGGAAATGGAGGGAAAGTCGGGTTGGAAGGGAGGAGCATGAGAATGTTCAATGCTCAAAGATAAAGAGAAATCATAAGGAGATGATCCCACTTATAGAGAAGTGGGATCGCTTCTCTATAAGTAGGATATAGAGGAAATGGACGGTTGGGTTTGGTGAGGGTTCTCGGATAGGTAACGAGGAAGAAGAATGGCTTGAGAAGTCACATCTAATATGAGGGTGTCTGAAAAGTTCTCGACCTCGACCATACATGACAAAACTATCGGCAAGATTTTTATTGTTCTAAGTTGGTACATTTTTCATAAGCATCCATGTGAAATTTCAAGTCATTCTATCAAATATGTTGTTTTATACAGCGGTTTGAAGCAAAAGTGTTGTCTGTATCCCTCGAAATTGATAAAATTGAGTATCGTGCGGTTAAAAAATTCTTTGTAAAAGAAGGTGTAACGCCAAAAGAAATTCATTCGAAGTTCATAAAAGTTTATGGGCACTCTTCTTCTTCGTTTTTGCAATTAAGAAATGGGCTGACGAGTTTAAACATGGCCATACCAGCCTTGAAGATGATCCACGTGAAGGACGTCCAAAACAACATCAGAAATCACTGATGAAGTGCACAACATGGTATTGGATGACCGACGAGTCAAAGTGCATGAAATTGCTGAGACCATAGGCATTTCAAAAGAACGTGAAGGATATATTTTGAATGAAGAATTGCAAATAACAAAGCTTTGCATAAGATGGGTGCCGCGCTTGCTCACAGCAGATCAAAAACGCACTTGCATGAAAATCTCTGAACAATACTCGGAGCGTTTTAACAAGAATAAAATAAAACTGATTTTGTGCATCGATTTATTACTATGGATGAAACTTGGATTCGCCATTACACACCAGAATCCAAACAGCAATCAAAACAGTGAAGAGAAGCCAACTCTTCAGCGCCAAAGAAGACAAAGTCGGTTCCATTAGCAGGAAAGGTCATGGCATCGGTGTTTTGGGATGCTAAAAGCATTTTGTTTATTAATTATCTTGAGAAGGGTAAAACAATAACCAGGGAATATTATTCCGATCAATTAACCGGACAAGACGAAAAAATTCGTGAGAAAAGACCCAGTTTGCATAAGAAAAAAATCACCTTTCATCAGGACAATGCACACCTGCCCTCAAAGGTGTTTTGGCAATGAGAAAATTAAGGGATCTGCACTATGAATTGTTGGAACATCCACCCTATTCCCCAGATTTGGTTTCCTCTGACTTCTATCTCTTCCCAAAACTAAAACTCTTCTTCTCTGGTCAGCGTTTTTCTTCGAATCAAGAAGTGATTGCAGCTCTAGAGGTGTATTTTGCAGATCTGAGAACCACTACAGGGACGGGATAATTGCGCTGGAGCATCACTGGAATAAATGTATTAGTCTTAAGGGAGATTATGTTGAGAAATAAAAATAATTTTGAAATTATAAATTTGTTTTTCATTGTTAGGCCGAGAACTTTTCAGACCGCCCTCGTAAGTGGTATCAGTGAAACTTTTTATAGATCCAGATATGAATTATTTTGGTTGTATACAAATCTTAGAAATAGAAACAAAGGAAATGAAATTGTTCCATTGACTGAGTTCATTCACACAAAAATTGTTGGAATAAATGAGATGTGGTTGGATAAGGAAAACATTCTGACAGAAATAGTGATGCAAAGGTATGATGTTTTTTGTGAGGTGAAGTGCTGTTGATGTAGAAAAGGAAATGTGTCTATGCAAGTTAGATATGCAAGGGAGAAATAGTGGCAGTGATTTTGAAGTAGTATGGTGTGAGATGGAGTTGAATAGAAGATATACTTAGTTGGACGTTTCTATAGACCTGATATTGAGGAGGGTAGTGATCATGACTTGTATAAACCAATTAGCCAAGCAGATATCAAAAGGGTGATCATTAGATTGGGATGACAGGATAGCATCAGGAAGTAAAGAAAATAATAAATTTGTTTCTGAGGGCAACTACCTTATACAGTATGTAGCAGAGGACATGCAAGGGTCTTAGATTTGATCATCTCATCAGAGAATACCATTATAAAAGAGTTGTCAAAGCTTTCTCCAGTTAGAGTGACCATGGAGTGTTTATCTAGGTGGTTGCCAGCCATATGAAGACTTCTTGAGTAAAGGATATATTTGCAGAACTACGAGTGATTATGAAAAGTTCAAGAGATAGCTTGCAGCTTAGCATGGAATGAGTTGGGGGGGGGGAAATCGATGTTTATTGAGTGTTATTTAAGAACTATCTAGCAGAAGTAATGTCTAAATGTATTCCAAGGGTCAGAAGGTTTGGTTTCATTTGTTTATAGTTTACTGGGCACAAAAACCACAAAGGTCATAATGTGCCATACTAAAGGTTACAGCTATACATAAGCAGTTAAAGAAATCGTAAACTATATGCCTGTACTAAAATTAAGTTCCACAAAGCAACATCTACAGATAAACAGCATTGCTGAAGAGGGCACAGCAACACAAGGTCAAAGGTTACAGTGGTACAGAAATAGTCAACAATACAAGTTAATAAATAAAATGTATGTACAAAACACCAATGCAAGGAATTCAGTATCTACTTATTGATAAAAAATGCCCAACGTTTGTAAGAGAATGAAAAGAAATTGGAGCCTGTGTAGCTCAGTGGATATGGCGTTTGTACACCACCGCGCTAGGCCGCACGAAGGAAGTCTTGGTTTCGAGTCTAGTCGGCGACTAGAGGAAATTTTTCTAAGCCTTTTTTCGACCGGTTCCCGAGTTAGTCGATCTCTGGCACGGGCAAGCAGGTTTTTCCTCCCGGAAACTCGGGTTTTTCGTCCTGTAAACTCAAGAAAATCGACCGTAGAACCCACATTATTTCAGACATTAAATATATTGTGTTAGGGTTAGAGACCACGAGATGGCGGCACATTTGAGCCGTCTCTCTTCACTGCGTACCGCTTAATTAGTGATAGCCTTGGGCCATCTGTCTCTGATTGGGTACCAGTGGAGATTGAACTGCCCACTCAGTCTCCAAAAGTTAGATAGGGCTAAATGGCCTCGCCTACTCCCGTATATACGGGAATAAAAAGGCGTTAGCTGATTTTTTTTTTTTTTTTTTTTTAAAGAAATTGTATATTTCTTGAATAATTGCAAAGAAACTAATTGTATCTGCATTCACTTTGGCTGCATCGTTAATGATTAAATTTAGAGTATGAGCAGCACATGGCACGTAAAAAGCTCGAGGATTTTTGTTCAAAAGCAAATTTTGGAGCTCATATTTTTTCCTTTTCATATTTGTCCCATTGTCATAACCTTGACCTCGCATGTCTTCAATGGAAATGTTTCATTTTTCCAGTTGTTCCATTATTGTGTGGAAATGGAAATAAAAGTGCACATAAACCACATCCTGTGAAATCTGATATATCTGCAAAACCTAAAAAGTTTTCCTGATCTTGACAATTCCATTGTCACAGGATACAAAGCGAATAATAATGGTCATTTGTTCTGTTTTACTTGCATCAGGTGTGCAGTCTAAAATTATGGAATAATATTTAGATTTTCGAATTGATAATAAAATTGTATCCCTGATTGTGTTACTTAAAGTTTCCAATATTTCATTTTGACGGTCTTTACTCAAATAGTGTACTCTATTATTTCTTTGTAGGGCCCTTTCAACATGACTTTCCATAAAGGGATCAAACTTCGCAAACGGTTCGACTAATTTTAAAAAATTGCCATTATTCCTTTCATATAATTTATCAGGTGATCCGCGAAAAGCTAAATTTTGGCTAGCAAGGAATTTTATAATTTCAATCAAGCGTTCTAAAACACTCGTCCAATGTTTCTTTTGCATTTCATACATGCTTGCTTTAAGTCTGGCATTCAATAGTAAAAAAAAAAAAAAAAAAATCAACTAACGCCTTTTTATTCCCGTAAACGGGAGTAGGCGAGGCCAATAGTAGTTTTATTTTTTAAATTTTTATCAAGTTCCTTCCATTTTAAGAAATTTTTCATGTGAGGTAAACTAGTCTCATGTCTATGCAAAGTTGTACTTACATTTCTCCAATCGTTATAACCTTTTACAAGACTCAGTGGGTGATTCAGTTGATTCAGTAGGTGCGACAAGTTTGCAACAAAAGCAAAAAACAGAATTTAAAGTTTCGGAATAAATGAGCCATGTTCATGGCACAAGTTCCCGTTTTCCATTTTTCTATTATAATACGTGTCGCCAAATTTACGACCATATGTATCTCTGGGATATATTATATTTTTCTTTTGAACAGGCCCCATTTCAATTAAAACAACTCGTAATTTTTCATCAATATTTCCCCGTTCACCTGGATCTTCTAAATTTACGGAGACTAACAATGTGTTAGTTTTGTGGTCAACTACAACTAAATCTTCTCCTAACTGTTTTTCACTTAAATTATGCGTCTTGTTATCTTGTTCAATAGTTGCATTAGTACTTTCATACAAACTGGATGATGTGCATGGTTCTTCAACTCTGATTTCTGATGTATCGAGTTGGTTACAATCTGCATCAGAATATTTTAACAAATTTATTAAGAGCTCCAGTTTGTTTCTTAATATCTGCTTCTTTCGCAGCATGACGCTTGCGATTTTGAGCACCGGATAACTTTTTTTAATTTTTGATTCCATTTCTATATTATACCCACAAGAAATTATTACACACCACGACACAGAGATGAAATAATAGTCCACACTGCAATACTGTCAGTAGCACACTGAGATGCGTACCATATGATTGGTTATAACTAGCAAGTAATATTTTGTACGAAAATTCGTTTCTGCGCATAAAAACCGTTCACCGTTTCACTTTAGATGGACTGCAGTAGACACAACATTCTACAGGCAAGCATTTAGCCTGCAAAATTGTAAACAGCAGGCTGATCAAAAAAGAGCCGGTGATATACATTTTTTAAAAAAATTTTATTTGGTGTATCCGGCCTTATTTTAATATTGATCATTCTAAGAATTTTTTGTTTTTAAGATAAAAATTTTGTTTCTTAAAATTGAACTTATGAACCGTGCCCGGCAGCGGAGTCCACATGCCCTCTTCCACCAGCCCTGCATATGTATTGACATTATGCATATACATGCATAATGCATTAACATGTTGTATTACATTTATATAATATTGTAAGCATTGTTATTATTTATAAACACAAACAAAATTTAAAATTTTAATTTTTTCCTTGGGGGTGCTGCAGTGTCGCAGTGCTTATGTATGGGCGGCCACTGCTCTGCTGTAGAATTGCTGCAGTCAGGTGGGATCTGGTTGGAGATAATGTCAGGAAATACAACAGCATAGCCAACAGGGATATTTCTTGAACCATCAGTATAGATGGGCAAGAAATCAGAGTGTGCTGCTCTGTGTACATTCAACAATTGCAGGTAGACAGATGATAGAGTGTGAGACTTCTGTAGCTGACAAAGTGAAAGGTTGCAGGATGGAGTGCAAACCTACAATGTTCTCAACATTCATATCAACAGCTCATACTGTCTTTAACATGCATACCAAAAGGACATATGGCAGTTTGAAGTGTGTGATATTGAGCTTTCCAACGCAGAGAAAAGAGACTAGTCCATGTAGGATGATCTGGGTGAGACTTTATCTTTAGAGCATAATTAAGAGACAACTGTTTCCATTGAAGTAGAGTTGGGTCATTTGCTTCAACATAAAGACTTTGAGTGGGTGATGTGTGAAAGCACCAGTAGCTATCCATATATCCTGATGATGGATGGAATCCAACCATCGTAGGTTACTCTGTCTTGCCCAACCATAGACTTGAGACCCATAATCCAGATTTGAACGTATAAGTGTGCAATAAAGATGGAGCATAATTAGCACTCCACTCAGTAGAGGATAGAGTGTGAAGAAGGTTGATCGCTCTCTTGCACTTTTCTCTTAGTTGACGAATGTGTGCTTGAAATGTAACTTTTCTGTGAAAGATGAGTCCCAAGTGTATGCAGGTACTTTTTTCTGTTGAAAACCTAAACACATTACTAAGAGCCCACAGAGAAACATGATCAACTGCTTGCTGAAGTTGACTTTCAATTACCCTCATGTTACGAGAGAGAACAGTAAATTGTGAAGTTATCAACGTGTAGAGCATTGTCTACAGTGGGAGGAAGCTGTTCAGTGATTGAGTTAATTTTATTAAACTTGGGGAATGCCCTGTTCTTGATGATATGGCCAAGATAGCGTACTTCCCACTTTGACTTGGAAAGTTTGCCTGGACAGAAAGTTTTTAATAAATACAGGGTGTCCTTTGAGACCCAGGTTATAGAGGTCCTTTAATATGACATATCTGCAGGCTGTGCATAAGCTTTTTCCATGTCAAAGAAAACTGAAACAAGGTATTTTTGCTTCAGAAATGCATCTTATATATAAAAGTTTCTAAACAAACCAAATGGTCTAAAGTTGAATGATGTCTACAGAACCAGTGCTTTTTTTCTGGAAATAAAGGTGCCGGTGCTCACCATGAAGATGTTATTACAGCAACGTCCACATTTTTAACATATCCTCCGATATACCCTCGTCTTTAGATCACGACACACTTTATAGCCCAACAATTTATTCTTGACATACAGCTAGTTATTTTTCTGCAAAACTGTCCAACATTTGGGCCAATCCTTATCAGAATCTTCTTCCTTTTGACCATGTGGATCTTTGGCATAAATTAACTACTTATTTTACTCATTTTGAATAATGATTGCACTGATTTAACTTAGATTAATTCAAAACTCACGTGAACACCTGCCTGTTGCAGAGTGAATATAGAACTGATAAACTGATATTGGAAACAATTGGCAGTGAACACAACTTCCTGTTTCTGGTTGCGTACCAACCTATGAAACAGGAAAGCAGGGTACCAATTTATGAGTAATCAAAACCGAAAATTCAATTTGTGAACACAGTACCATCTACCAGAATATTTATAATACATTTTGCTGTCAATAAATCGCAAATTTTTAAAAACTTAAGAAAAAAGGTGCCGGTACTGCGTACCATTGCATACCACCAGAAAAAAAGCGCTGTACAGAACCCATATTATGTATTGGAGAGAAGATTGTTGCTTTCGAAATACTTGCTGAAAGCCCACAGAGAAACATGATCAGTTGCTTGCTGAAGTTGTCTTCCAATTACCCTCATGCCTGGCATTAACCATTTTCTCTAGTATCTTACAAAGACAGCTGGTCAGAGCAATGGGTCTATAATTATTTGCTTGTGTTGGATCTTTTCCTGGTTTTGGGATAGCAATGACAATTGACTTATGCCAAGAATTTGGAAACTTTTCCTAAGGTCAGAAGGTTAAATAAGTTAGGTGTTAAATGGATGAATGCAGAGATTAAACATGCAGTAGAGGAAGAAGGAATTATGGAAGCAACATAAGATGAATGGTAATCTGTTTTTACTGAAGAATACAAAGAACATGCAAGTGGGCAAGTCAGTTGGTAAGAGTTGCAAAAGCGCAGTATGCACAGCAATTAGCTAATAAAGCCAAAAAAACTACAAGGAATTATTTCAATATATATATTGCTAGTAGAAGAAAAAATAATTATGGAAGGATGACACTGACTGGAGAAAATGGTGAAAGGTAACTGCTGCAGATGATATGGTTGAGATATTAAATGAACAGTTAATAAAGGTATGTCATCCATGTGAATGTTGATATGACTGTGAGCGAACAAGAGGCATGTGGGGAACCTAGTAGAGTTGATGTTAGTAAAGCTCTGAGACTTCATGATATATACATACATGCCTGCTACTGATTAGAAACCTTAATGCAGATATACATAAACATCACTTACACAGCTTACCTTGGTCACGTGTTCTAGGCAACAATTTAGGAATGCTGCTGTCAGTAATCATTAATAGCATTCATCACAACGGTTGGAAAACAAGGATCTTTCAGAGTTTGATAAAGGGCTTATTGTGGAAGCTAACTGGTTTTTCAAAATGTGAGATATCCTGGGTGTTTAATCAGTGAAAAAAACCCACATGCTTGTCTAAGAGGCATAACTGTGGTCTTAGGACCACAGTTATGCCTCTGTTAGGAATGAGATTACTGTCATCTGAAAAAGCTTGTACAGACAAACAGAAGTTCCTGTGTGTAGCAATTGACCGAAGTTTTTAATGAAGGCTGTTCCCAACCCATATCATACCAAACTATGCACAAGAATTGAAGAGGACTGGTACTGGCAGTTGAATGCCTATGCATAAAATACATTTCTAATTCAGTGGCTGGTGTCTGTATCACTGCATGTTTTGAAGGAATGTGCCAGGGTGTTGACATCTACTTTGACATGATTGTTTAATATGAGTCTTACACAGGGTCAGATTCCAAAGAAGTGGAAGGAAGGCAAGATTTTACTGCTTCATAAGGAAGGTGACAGAATTCAAATTTTCATATTATAGGTTAATCTGTATGTCAGCTACTGAGTTAAACTGCTGCAGAAGTTAGTAAGAACCAGGATCCAGAATTGGGTTGACAACAGTTGACATTATCTTTGATGAATGACATGGATTTTCTAAACAGAATGTTTAGTAATCTACGTACTTATTAAATAAATTAACAGGTGCATTTGGACAAGGGGGATAGATACACAGTAGTAGATTTTGCAAAGGCTTTTGATAGATTGCCATAAGTTGATAGCTAAACTAGAACACATGATGTGGATACCAGATTACCTATCTGTTAGGTATCAGCAAGTTGTGTATGGGGGAAGCAATATCCCAGAAGAGGAAACTCACTAGTGTTGTGCCTAAAAGGTGTTTTAGAGCTATTGTTGTTTAATCTGTATGCTAATGATATTGGGAAAGGTTTGAATGGGTATATTCAGTTGTCAGCAGATGATGCAAAGTTGGGAAGAATTATGAGGAGTGGAGTAGATGTCGTGTTACACGAGGATTTGAATACTCAGTGATTGGGCATGGGAGTGTGGTTACCAGTTCAATATTAAAAGTGTAATGTTTTAAAATTCGGAAAACAAAGACAGGATGTAGAGTTCACAGTGGGAATATATATATATATATATATATATAGGGATTTAAAATTTTGAGGAAACATTGCTAAAATTGTGAGGGCAGCACAACAAATTCTGGCAATGATGCAGAGAACACTGACTTGCTTGTAGAAGTAAGGAGAGAGCATGGTTATGTTGTACAGGGTGTTCGGGATAAATTTGACATATTTATAATTAATTATATTTTTCCGTAAGTTACATGTATTAACACACACTTCTCTTCATTTAAAAGTTTGGACCCTTCTTCATTCATATACAAGATGTCAGAAAGGATGGATAGCTGGAACCCACCTGAATCATGGAAGAGAATAACTTGTATCATGATGATTCGTGCCCGCCATCAAAATAAGGATATTACGACTGCTGCCCAATGCTCCCTGAATACAGTAAAAACAATCAGGCATGAACTAGAGACTTGCAATGGTGACTACGAGGATGTAGCAAGAAGAAAGATCCCTAGCAGACGATCTGATTGCGTTCGTACAGCAGAATTCCTCGCAAATCTGCAGGAACAGGTGTTGAAGAACCCTGGCATTGGAATTCGGGCTTTGTTCGTGGAGTTGCTAACTGTAGTCAAGCCCTGGATAACAAGGGTAGCCAATGGTAGGCCGTATGTATGGCAGCAGGATTCGGCCCCTTGCCACACCTCTGGGAAAAGTCAAAAATGGTTGTCTGAAAATTTCTACGACTTCACCAGTCCAAATGTTTGGCCTCCAAACTCCCCAGACCTTAACCCCATGGATCATTTTGTATGGGGCGCAGTTGAAAAAGACACCAATCGCACTTCCAGTAATACAAAAGCCCAGTTAATGGATAAAATTAAAACAGTTTTTGCGGCCCTTCCCAGGGAGACTGTAGCATCAGCTTGTTCGAGGTTCCGAAGCAGAATTGAAGCTGTGATCGATGCTAATGGTGGTTATTTTGAGTAAATCTTGTTGATAGTATTGTAATTAACTCTGCCTGTAATGTTTTTTTGTCAATTCATTAAATTTAATAGATACAAAGAAGATTTTCTTTTTCCTTACGAAACTGTCAAATTTATCCCGAACACCCTGTATAGGACCTTGATTAGACCACAAATGGACATGTGCACATATTTGGTCTGTGCACTAGTTTTCAAAAAGATAGAGATATTGGAAAGGGTCCTGAGATGATTGACTAAGGTGGTTTCTGGAATGTTGAGAAGATGCAATTTAGCCTAGTGGTTAAGAGGGGTGAAATGATAGAGATGTGTAAGTTTAAGTGGTTCTTATCAGAATAATGTTGGAGAGGTTTTTCATAAATGGTTGAGGTTATCCCTGAAAGCTGTATGAAGATCTAAGCAGGAGAGTGAGAGATGAATAACTCGAATGCACCGCATTCCAATTATTTACAATAATGTGTCTGACTATGAAGGTATGCAAGAATGCAATGTAATGTTGTCCAGTAAATTAATTACATCAATCTATTTTTGTAATAGCACAATTAAATGCATTGGTTGTGAGTGCTTCCATTTAGTGTTGTGTGTAATCTCGGTTACCAGATCAATCACAGTTAGGACCTCAGCCCTGAAGCGTAAATGAATCTCCATAATTACAACTCTAGTCTAAGCAAATTCACCGTAGCTAACTACCTGCCATAATGAAACTATTCTTGCAGTCCCTGTGAGTTCACTATAGTGAGAGTCAACTCTGATATCCTTTTGTGATTCTCTTGGATGCTGTGAATACTTTTGGTCCTACTGCCTTCCAGTGTTTGCCCCCCTCCCCTCAATTTCCATTTCTGGTTTTACCACAAATAATTTTTCATATATATAACCATTCTTTACAGTGAAGCCTTTGTCCTAAGCAGTAATTAAGGATACGAGAAGTTATTTCTGATAATTATATGAAGGTATCAGCTCCTTTGTCATCTCAGGCTAGTTAACTGTCCTGAGAGAGGTATTGTAAAATGTTCTACTATTCAATTTCACCCCATTGTTTCCCTGATGTTTAATTTCTGTATCATGTTAGTGCTATAAAATATGAAGTGATTCATGTGACAGATTGTTCTTCTTATGATATAAATAATTTAAACAGTACTGTATTTTAAATTGCTGCATATATTTTTTTAATTACACAAATGATTAATTTTAGCTCACTATGAAATGAATTTTCAATAATAAAGCCATGTAAATATAATAATTTTTATTTGCCAACAGAGTAAAAAGATAAAATACAAATTCACTGTTGATTGCTACATACCATTTTCTACAAAATAAAAAATGTCACGTAATGAAATAACTTTGACATTGACTATCACAAGGTATTTTTGGATCTGAAGAATCACAGTTCAGTAGAATTAACAGGTGAAAATAAATGTACATTACATACAAGAGTATACCAAGATATTTACAGTTGGAACATTTATATATATACACACATTACATGAGCAAGCTTATTGTGTTACTGTCACTACAGCACAGCTCAAACAAAAATATATGGAATTTTAATGGACTCAACATGATATAGCACATTTTTCTATCACTGACTAGGGATTATCAAGTTTTACTGCTATTTAAAATTTTGTGGTGTGTATGTGATGGAGGAAGGGATATTTTATTTTGGTCTAATTATCAGGGTTAAAGATTACAATTCTAGCAGTGCACATATTAGTGATAAAGCAGGAATAATGTGGCTTTCAACTCGATGCATATATTATGTTTTTTTTGTTCATAAAGTAGTGAAGAAAAAATGTAAATTATAAAATAATTTGACATATTTTAAGTAATGCTTAAAAGAGCATTGAATTAGTACTTGACAGCTTAGATTCTTCAGCTTATCAGTTGACATAGTACGGTAGATAGAGAACAAAGTTTAATCTGTTACATGTTAAGTGATTGCAGAGTAATTTATCTTACAGAAATTCATGACAAACCACAATCAGTTTCTTTGCATCATAACTGAAAAATAGCAACATTATTTTAAAAATGTTTAATGAAACAATGATTAACATATTAGATACTTCTGAAGAGAAGAAAAATTACTGGCTACAAAAGATTCTAAGAGCTTTAAATCATATATTGTCTGATATCACTGACACTGGTAGAAAATTTCAGTACATGATCTGAAAAAAAAGGATGAACCTCTTCCCACAGCATATTTTAGTAATAAATTATTTCATAGAATCAACATGCTCCATATGGCATAACAACATAATAAGGCGACATGACAATTTTTGCTGCTAATATATACTAGGTGGGTTTATGAAACTTTACCAGTCATGTTTAACAGTTAAGCAGAGAAAAATGAGGTAATATAAAAAAATTAAAACACAGCATATTACAAACATAGAAAAAAATTTTTAAAGGCACCATTTAAAATAAAGACAAAATATATTTACTCCAAACAAAACATTTGTAAGTAATATTATGATTGAAAATGTGACTAAACTATTGCATTTTTTGTATAATTTCACTTCTTGAATTCCATTACATTCATAAAAAACTTGCACATAATTACTCATGCAAATATTAAATCTGCACATTTCTTCAAAAATATGGTGAGAATTATTGCAAGGTTTTAAAAAACTGTTTGTTTTTTTTTAAATATTGCTAGCATCATATTTTAAACATTGTATCCCTAAATGGAATAACATAAAAACCTTTGAACATTATACAGAAAAGCTGGCAAAAACAAAAAATACAGTAAGCCGCTACTATGTCGTGCTCCTAATTTTGCATTACTTAATATTTCATTTTTTGCACATCTTTAAGAAAATAGAATGCTGTGGATGACATGAGCAAGATAGAATCATCACTGAAAATATTTGTGGCCTGTTGAATTTGTTTGTCAAATTTAAGAAGGGATCAATCTCCAAATCAAATTTTTATTGTTAATGAGACTGGTTTGAAGGAAAATGTCCATTTGCATTTATTTGACTGTTCTATTAAATATGCAGGGCTTTGTATATTCCAAATTGAATTTTCTTCTTCCAAATTGAAGGGAGCATTCTTCTTGTGAAAATCTCAACACTGAAGTTCTGTTGATAGAGTTGGGAATGCATCTGAAAATTTTTATAATTGTCTCAGAGGTAGCAATCACAGTTGAAAACCATCATCAAAACTGACTTTTTTTTTTGTTCTTAATTTCTAGTACAACTATGATATTGTAAATATATTGTTAGTTCAGTAATGGTGACAGTTGCTGAATACCTCCAAAAACTTTGATATTTAAAATCCAAATGTTTTCTGGGGTTATTTTAAACATAAGTCAGATGAGTATTGTAAAACTTAGAACTTTGAACTCTGGCGGATTGGAAAGTCTAAGGTGGTGCATACAAATCACAAAGCAAACAGCAGGTTTTTCTTTTTCTTCCCTGCTAAGTTTAGGTTGCCCAATCTTAATCCATCTGAACATGTAAGCATATACCACATCATTCATGCAATCAATCGATCCAGGCATGATTAAGATGTTAAGTTACTACATGTGACATATGAAGGGGTAAAGAATGGGGAAAGAGTTACACTAAGAAACAATAATTTCAGCAGCTTAAGAAAAAAAAAAAAAAGTACTATACTGCTCTATGAAGGATATTCTGGACCCTGGTCTGTCACTATTTTTTCTGTTAAACTTGACAAAAAAAAAACAAAAACTGTAGTGATGATTCTTAAAGCACATGAAAGAAGTGACAAATGAACCGATAGTTTAATAATCAAGTGGCACCAACTATCTGTGCACAGCTTTGAAAGAGGTAGACAGGCTTGCAAGGGCTTACTAATCTAGATAGTAATAATGATAAGCAGTCTTAAAAATAAAAGGTGCAAAAGTGTTCAAGACATCTTAAAGTGATTATTCAAAAAAAATTATTATTATCTGACACCTCCAGGGAGTCCAAAGACTCATCGAGGGAGAGTGTACCAACAGCATCAAACGATTATCCTCTTCCAACTGCTTAACTTTTTTTTTTTTTTTTTTTTTTTTTTTTTGCGTGAGCCATTAGTAGCAGAGGCTCTACCAATCGACCAACCTTACTTAAACATTCAAATATTTTTGTCCCTACATAAAAGAAAGAAGAGATATATGATTGAGTGAATGACCATTCCTATTCAACTGTTAAGATTCAATCAGAATTTTATCTTTATCCACTATGATTCAAGTTTTTATCTCATTACTAGGGAATACTTATTATATAGTGCAGTATCATTCTTTTTGTTCAGAACTTATTTTCAGAGACAGTTATTCCTGTAAATTTTAAATGGCAATTAACTTCTACCTGCAGAACATGAGTACTGCCTACTTCAAATTCTGCAATATAGTTCTGCAGTCTACAGACAATTATTCTCACTCATTTCAAGAGAAAATATGAAATCGAATTTACTGGAGAGGTAGAAACAATGTGTGTTGTGTTACCATTTCTCAATACTTCGTCTGCTTCCCTCATATCATCTCATGTTTTCTGTTTAGTGGGCAATATGTCACTTAGAAAGCCACCAGTTAACTTGCAATGATTTCAAGGGGAACTATAATATTCCCCAAAATACAACATGACAAAAAGCCTAACTAAACTTACTCAGGTGCAGGTATAACTTGCTATAATTTGCCCAGAGACACATATATACTAGAGGTAATAAAGAAGGAACATGAATCAAATAAATTTCCCAAAACGCAATAAATTAAGCTTAGTAGTTGATCTCATCGCAACATAAAAATCGCAAAATTATAATAGTGCATGTAATAGTAACATAACAGTACATTCACCGGACTAAATTCTTGTTTGAGAGGTAGTGTGGGTACTAAGGCCCTCCAAAAAACCCAACAACAAAGAATTATATGAAGATCTCTAGGATTGGATCAGCTTTCCCATGTTAGATGTGTCCAACTGATAGCCATTCAGTGTTTGTGACCAATCAAGCATTGTATCAACTTCCTCAGTATGAATCAAATTAGCCTTCATCCAAAAAAAAAAGTGAGAATTTAGTTAGTTTATTTTCCCTATCTACTAGCCAGTAGATAGGGAAAATAAAAGTTCAAGGTTAGGTCTCTAGAACAGGGTTTCTGGATTATTTAATGCTTAGCCCATCCATGGCACTAATGTATCAAACACACATGCATCCTAACTGGCTGCAGCATACAACCTATGGCTTGCTAATAACTAATCTGGCCTCAGTAGAAAGATTAGCTGAAAAACATTTATATAAAGTCAAGCCATTATAGCCTCTGTAGCTCAGTCAGTATAGATGAAGTCCTTTGGTCAGAAAGACCTGGGTTCAATTCCCATCCAAGACATGAGGAACCTTTATTTGGTCTCTTTCAACTAAAGGTGAGTTAGCCAGTCTCCTACGGAGATAGGGGATTTTTTCATCCCCCAGAATAGGCAAACTGGCCCTGTGAACACATCTATAATTAGTCATAAAAACTGTCTCTCCCCCAATGCCAGACTCTGCGACAAGCTGGTTGGGGTTTCCCACAGTCACATAATCATAGCAGGCCCTGAACCAAGTGGAATAAAAGTGCTATAAAGAGGAAGAAGATAAAGTCAAACCATTGAAGTAATGAGTGTGCATATTGTGAAGTGCACATAACTTATTACTCATATATGAATTGTGTGTTTCTGGTCAATGCATATATTAATTTTAGTTTAGTTCAAATACTGTTGTAATCAATTCACAAGCAAACATTTTTTCATATAAAACTTGAAGAAATCTAAAACTAGAAATAGAATATATAACCTCATACATCTCATTGGTGCACTTATTGTTTGTATCACAATGGTAATAAAGCAGGTACATACTACAGAATTAAATTCTGAAATTTTTTCATAAAAAAAAAACTTTTTAATGAATCCATAACTACAGAAAGCAAGAATATTCTCACATTTTATTGTCAATTTTCTTTGGCTGTATCTACTAATTTTCCTTTGGATATGTATGACATGGCCACTGTATGACAAAAATAATACAAAACATGATCACCTTGCGCTTGAAATCCAGCTGCCATGGCAGAAAGATTCAATTCCACTGCCTTATGATAAAATAATTTATTCATTTGCCTTTCTTCTGAGTTTAAAGATCATCTAATAAGCTACTAAGTAATAGGACTAGTGTATGCTTTGTTCAAGCTTTAATCATTCAAATGGCCAAAAGGATAAAATATATCAAAATATAAGCTTCATAACCATGTTATTTTAATAGTATCCAAATATATTAACTTAATGGACACTTTGCATCCATGTAATTATTGACATATCAACACATGACCAGCTCAGCAGTTAAGCATAATGCATTAGCTCTTCACATCAGTGATATGTATAAGTCCGATTTCAATATCGATGTCAATAAAGACTGTTGAATGTATAAATCATTATTTAAGTTTTTGTAAACTGTTTGCAATCTCTACATTGTTTATTTATGTATATTTTATATACATACAAGGGGATATGCCCCCCTGGCACCCAACCCCCCCTGTGTTCCAGACTAGTAGGCCAGTTCTCCTTGAATTCTGATGACTCAAAAGGGAGGATCCTCCCTATTTCTTCTTTATTTGACACTCAGGGTAGTCCCTGAGTTACAAAACGTTTCAAAAAATGTAACATAAAAAGGCTTATCATTTTATATATATAGGGTAGATAACATATTTGGGAGGGATATTTATTTATCAGTAAAAACTTATTTCCATAATTCTTATTGAAATTGGCAAAAGTTGATTCTTTTAGTATCATTTACAGGTTGATTTTTGGGAATGTCTTCCCAGCACAAAGTGAGGACTTACTGTATTTATTATAGCAGCTTATGTTTCATAGATAAGATTTTAATGGTATAGTTGAACATTATTATAGGCACAAAAAGAAAAATGCAAAGCGTATGCTAACAAAAAATAGTAATACTTATTTCTGATTTATAGTTGCTGGAAAATTTAAAAAAATGATTCAAGACTGAAAAATATTAAAAAAAATTAATTTTACACTAATGGGAGCCTTTTGTAGCAAATAAACCCAACTTGAAAGATAACTAATGTTACAATGAAAATGCTACAATAAAATAAAATAAAATAACTTTACCAGAATAAAAGAAAAATTAACATAACCCGAGTGCACTTTTTTTTCTTTTTTAAACTTTCACCTATAGTATTTCATTCAGTTGGATGTTTCTGTCTACAAAAGCATATCACACAACAGCAAAAATTAAAAAAGCCCTCATCAAAATGCACCTTTATAAGAGATGGAAAAATAAATGATTCTGCAACACAACTAACAATATATCATTAAAACTAATGACAAAAATAATACTTGTACAACCTACACTTGACATCTCCATCCAGTATGCTAGGCCCAAATCTTAGGACCTAAAGAACTCAGATATACCAGGAATTCTAGAATAAACTTGAGCAAAAAAAAATAAATAAATAAATAAAAAAATAAAAATAAAAAAAAAAATACAGGTAACCCATTTTATATTGGGGGGGGGGGATGCATGCAAAGAAATCCATGGAAAGCAAATTTCTGCATTAAATGAGTGATACTTTTTTTTAAGACTTTTGACTTATGATTTTTTTTCTTTTCTTATATTAATGCAGGGTACAAAATATCTTGAAACACATCCTTTTATTCAAAATACAATGAAATAATTGTATTATGAATAAAAATTGTAATTGGTAGGTAACGCAATGCATACAGGGCACATGCGTATAGCAACATATAGACAGTGGTATAATATATATGTATACAGTGACGGGAAAAAAAAATACGTAAAAGCAAATTTGTGTAAATTGAGGGGTTACCTATATTAAGTCTGATTTAAGGAATCATACTACCTATAACAACTGACTGCTTAATAGGTTTCTCTATATCAATGTAATAAATATTTAATTTATTACATTAGTTTAGCAATATTTTTTTGGTTGTAACAAATTGCATTTTTACCATAATGAGCTCTATTTGGTAGATTTGCTTTTTATAATCTCATATGCTTCAAACATGGACTAACCATTCATGTAGAAGTGAATGAAAGAAAGCAGCAATTTGACTTCAGAAAAACTGAAATGTTTGCATACTCCTGAGGGGATAACACAGCAGTTTGTTTATCAATCTTTGGCACAAATGCAACACTCAGGAACAACATATAAAATGATACACCATGTCACTCTGTAACCAGTCCAATTAATGGCATTTATATTGACTGTTCATTATATAACAGTGGGTTTACATTCCTAATGAAGTCTCCCTCCCACACACACACTATCACAAAACATGCAATTAAGAGAGAAGTTGTAATTTGGTATTTTGGGTGTTGTGTGCAAAGTGGGTAAATCATATTACATGTAACTCAAACACTTTTCACAGCTATTATTTTTTGCTTTGTTTTGTTTGTTCATTTACATTATACTATATAACCTTATATTGTTGGTATACATATGTGAGTGCGCACACACACTTTTTATATCTGCAAGGCCAAGCATTGCATGATACAGCAGTGTTAAAACATATTGTCGTGACTTCCATTAGCAAGGCTACAGATGACATAACACCTATCACATGACACCAAATTTTTTCATGTTTAAACTATTGTAGTATAAATTTTATATCACAGTTTTAAATTTCATAAATATTTTATTTAATTAAGATTGTAGAAGTGTGAACTAAACTTTACTGTGCGCTCTATAATGACAAACATGTAATAACCACAGCAATGCAAAACAACTAGGAGCCACAACCAGACTAAAGAGACTACATAATATCACTATACAAATACTATGTTTGTTTCATACTGCTGTATTTGAAGTAGGAAATTTCATAATTATTAAACTCATTTAAAAGTGTTTTTATTTTGTGAGATAACTATAAATTATCAGTATGGTAAGTTATTATTATACAGGCTTTCTAGGGAGTCTAAGGACTAACTGAGGGAGGGACCTTTGGTCACTGAAACTTATAAAAACTTATAAATACCTTTACCTAAAAATGTGCTACATAGAAAACACACCCATGAAATATTATGATGAACATTAGACACGCTCTGCATCTCGCTGTATGCAACAGTGCAACTGCTACTGAATGAGATGGATGGAATATTCTTACAAAAGATTAGAAGATTCTGTTAACCACATGCAAGAACAATGTTTGCCATGAAATGACCTGTACAAAACAAAAACTAGTATTGACTAGAATGCATTTATCTTGACTTGCAATTATAAGTGCATAATAAAAATTAAATTAAAAAAAGAAAAAAAAATCACATTTTCAATAGGATAAATTATATAGCATGAAAACTAGGAAGGTATTCTAGCAAAAGTAAGGCTGTTTTCATCCATTCATTCAAAAACACAGCTACAAACACTATTACAAATAATCAAAAAATCCTGACTAACAGATACAATGCTTAGCTAAAATAATTCACCATAGCAAACTATCCATCATAACAAACTGTTTCTAAAAGTTAGCTATAGCAAACTCTTAGAAGAGTCACTATATTATTTTCAAATTAGATGAAATGGGTAAAGAATGGAATATACTTTCCAAAGAGAACAAGGCAAACATCACAAAGAATGAAAGAGTATAGAATTCCTTATATTATTTTAGTTGTATATCTATGTATGTACACACACTGCAATGACATTGTATTTCCTTAATAATTTATGCAAGTCTTTAGATTGCAGATGATTTTCACAGTCTGGTGTAAGACCACCATCTTGATATATCCATCAAAGGGAGAAAAAATGATTAGAGAGAAAAATATATAAAATCAGGTTGCTAAACAATACACTTTTTTTTAAAATATGATTCTTTTCAATTGGTATGGATCAAAACCAAATTTTATATACACGATCTCTCAGTTATCTCACCTTCAAATGAACAAACCTTAAATTATTTGACCTCTGAATAAGTTGAGCATATCAAATGACTTACGGCAAAGAACTGTAACTGTACCTTCAGTTATCCAATTACCCAACCTGCAAATTCTGATTTGGACAACTGAGGAATTACTGTATTTTACAAACGTCCAAGAACAATGGGATTCAAACAAAGCCTGTTGGTTGGAAAGGAAACACTATCTGCTCTGACAGTTATGATGACAAATTAAAAACACAATCTTACCTAAGTTCTAAAATTACAGATTTATGGCTTTAACCATTCTCCATTCACTTGTAATATGCTAAGATTATACATAATTTTTTTAAGAGAAAGATAAGTAAACTTTAGTGCTTATTAATTCTGTTCTTCTCTGTAAAGGTTAATCACAAGTAACTTATATTACAGTAAAAACCTATAACTAGTAAAAACTGAAAACTCCAAATTCAACAAAACTAGGTTTGCCTAACAAGAACTAGAGTATTGAATCTAAAGACTTTTTTTAACTGATAATTCAAACTCAGAGTATAAAATATGATAGAATATTGAAACAGAAATATATATATATATATATATATATATGCCTGCTTCAAACAGGAACATTAGAAAACACTTATTAATTTTTGCATAATGCTACTGTAACATTTAAAATTACACAGTTTTATTCCTTTTGCAGAAGCATGTATTCTATCAAAGAACATTTTGTACGTCATCTGACAGACCCTTGGCCTGACAAAAATAGCAGTCTATTGCTGCACATCCTAGATACATACATACATACATATAACATTTCTTTCTTTCTTGATTCACCTCAGAAATAATGATCAAATCTTGCAAGTGCCAAATTTATTGAGGTTAAGTTTCTTTTAGCAGCTTCAGATTAGAAGTGAAGGGGAAAAAAAGTTATTTTTTGTTGATTTTTATTAAAAATCCCTAAGAAAGAAAGAAACAGGAGCTATAAAGCAACCATAAATACACCCTCCCCTCCCCAAGAGCTCTATAAAAAAATATTCTGACTCACACAAGTTTCATAATGAGAATGGTAACCACAACTTAAAAAAAGAAAGCAAATTGTTCATACTTTTGACACAGTAGTTTGCTGTACAAGGTTTCAAAAAATATGCCCACAAGAAAAGTAAGTTGCAATAATGGCCCAACGCACTGCAAGATGAAAATATGCTAGTATCACAAAATAAAAAAGGGATACCTTTAGTATGAGGTAACTGTTTTTAAATTGTATAATATTCTCAGGACATGAAAAAACTCGTGCTAGTACTACATACGTTGGTATCAAGAAACACCAGTACACACATTATCAAACACCTCTGGCCTACAGCCTCTGAAAGCTAATTGATCATTTGACATCACTGAAATCAATGTTCTATTACTTCAGACATGAAAAAAACCCATCCCAGTATAACAAATGCCAATATTAAGAACTATTGATACACACCAATCACCTATGGCCAGTGGTCCTTGAAAGTTAACCCGAACTTAAAAGTGAGTGAAATCCAAATTTCACCTTCTCTAGACAACAAAACACCCAATATCAGCAGTACTACACATGCAGAACAAGAAATGCCGGTAAAAAAATTCACCAATACACTAATAAAGTCACCATCAATTTGCCATTTCTGTGGACATACATTTTATATAAACACAAACAACAAATCTCAGGTCCAGAAGAACATGTTATAGCTACTCAAGGCTACCAGTCTCACTATGAAATTTATATGTGACAATTTTAAATGCTGCTTTCAGGGTAGACATTTTTACTTCTTACCAAAAAGAAATACAGGATCTCCCCCCCCCAACACTTTTAGAAGCTACTCAAGTAAATTTAACCCCCATATCTAGAATATCATTTCTGTATAATACTTTTCTTGGTCCCTAATTTGTATAAGTAATCTTCATTCCTGTGTATAAAACTACAGCTGCATTATGGAATGAACCTTTAACCTTTTCTACAAACCATTACAGTTATGCATATCAGTAAATAATAAGGATTGTATTTTATATTGGGTTTTTACCAATCCTCTTCTTTGAGTTTCAATTATCAGTTAAATTCTTTATATTTTGAATACTCTAGTTCTTACTAGGCAATATACTTATTTTGTTGGCAACATATTTTGGAACTTCTGCTTTTACTAGTTAGAACTAGTTATAATGAATTTCTAGTTTCTACTGTAGCAGAAAAATTCATCATATTTATTATTCATCAACTATACAAATCCTTATCACTGAAAGTTATGAAACTGATTTATCAGGCTAACAAAGAATATGTTCAGAACAGACCAAGCAAAGGGATTTTATCAACCACTACAATTTAGCTGAAATGAACCAGAAAAAATTAACCTGAAGACACATCCATAGCATATTTCTTTCATGTGATTAAACATTAAGCAGCATTCTTGTAACCAATGAGTTAAATAATTAATTAGAATTAAAATTACACTATGGTTTGGCTTTTCCATTAAAGTAATCCTCAGGAGTATATACTTTGCTAAAGCTACTTTACTATAGCACTACCATAAATTATATGTCTGGAAATCATGTCACCTGCCTATTCTGACTTCTTATGGTGGGAAAAAAAACACAACAAAAACATATATAATTATATCAGCCTTATTAGGAAAAAAACACAGCTTGGAGTTTGTATTGCTTTTCCTAGGTACTGTCATCTTGTTATTCATTTGTTGCCTTCCTTTCTATTATTATAGTGTCTCAAGAAAGCCTGGTCTCAATTTACTAGGTATGTCTTTTTTTTGGTATAACTCATTGAAAGTTTTGTTACACTTCCAATGAGTTAAATTTTTATAAGGGTTCTGTTTGTGTATGGAAAAGATTATGTACAATCAATAAGAATGTAGATGCTAACTTTTGTAATCTCATATGTCTCAAGAAGTTAAGGATGTAGTCTTTGTAAGGTTGGGAAAGTAGCTAAAATGTCATTTAAAATGGTACTCTACACCATCTGGTGGGAGAGTGAGCTGTTCTGGGGAGGCTCTAAGATATGTATGTTGACAATATTTTCAGGTCTAATTTTATTTAGATCTTTTAATTAAGTTTTTTCTAGTTGGATGCAAAAGTTGTGTGCCTTTCCAATCAATCCTATGAAATGTTTCCAGAAGAACATGACAAAAAGATCTGTTTTCCTCTGGTGGATTAAATAGATATGGCATTTATGTTCATCTTTTCTGATTTCCACTGCTTGTCAAGTTTCACCTATATTCAATAAGTTATATGTATATTTAATTTAGTATACTACTGGATGTGTGAAGGGGGAGGGAGGTTATACACAGAAGTGCTGAACAGGTATTCTAATTTCATAGGAGGTTTACAGGTGGTTTTGATGTTTTCATAAATCACTTATTTTTTCCTGATAAACCTTTTATATAGCCCCACTATAATTATTGCTCTGGTGTGTTTATTTTCAGGGAGATTTTTTTTTCTGTTATTTTCTTACTATATTTGTTTGTCAAAAAGTTTGATTTGATAAAATTAAAATTCTCTTTTAAGATCCTTCTCACTGGAAGAAATTAGAATGGGCTGTATTGTTTAGCATGCACTTTAAACTTGCACAAACCAGCCAATCACACACGTATTTCCAATTACAACCCATCACAGAAACTAAGGATAATCAGCACCCTCAAGAAGAGAGGCATAACAGTTTGTTCCAATGAGAAGGATCTCAAAACTGAATTTTATTAAATCAATCTATTTTGAAAGATAGACATAACAAGATAACAGGAAAAAATTTCCAATGCAAATAAAACAACATACTAGAGCAACAATTAACACAAGGCTATACTATACCCTATAAAAAAGTTTGTGGGGGGAAAAAAAAGAAAAGAAATAAAGAATCATTTCTATTGAAATGACTTGAAAGGAACACAACTTTTTGTTGTGTTCGAAAGGAACACAAAATTTAACTAGAACATGTTTCAAGATAAAATTTAAAGACAAATGTGAGGCTTCCAACAAACAATTAAATCTAAATCTAAACACAAATAAAGGCCTAAAAATCACTAAAACATAGTCAACATATCTCAGCTCTCCCCCCCCTCCTCACACACACACACACACACAAGCTCATTCTCTAGATGGCAAAGAGAGTACACAGTAATGACAAATTTATTCTTCTATCCTTGTAACTTCAGTTGAGAAGACCACATATCTTAAATTGTACATATTTGGTCTGATGTATTAAAATAAAGAACTTTTATTGTTAAAAGACCAGAAGATAAATGATAAAATATACAAAAAGCCAACAAGTTTTTCACTAGCCACTGTCTAGCATTTTCAAGGCTGAACTGGTGTGAAAAATAATGCATTAAGTTACATGTAAAACATACATTTTAGTAACTGTTAGGCCGTTACATTTGATCATTCATGTTTGATGGCGTGCATGTGTTCGAATGCTTCAGTCAGAATCTGGTACATGACCATGTGTTGTGTAGTTTTTTGCATATTGTAGTTCTGTTGAACTGAGAGAGATGAGATTTTTCCATATGTCTTTAAGAATAATACCTTGATTTCTATTTAAATTATTGCCTGTGCGTAGTACCACAGCTGCTTCTTTTAAAGTTCTGTGTCTGTAGTCATTCTCGACGCAAGGCATAGAACTGTTTTTCCAATCTATAACGTGATTTGATGTTGAGAAATGATGAGCTAAACCAGATATGATGATTCTATTATGATTGACCCCCCCCCCCCCACATTCCTTCTGTCTTATTTCAAAACTTCTAGAAATCTGACCAATGTAAGAAAGGCCACATGTGCATGGAATTTCATATACTCCAGGACATTTGAAGAAAGGTACCTCATCTTTGGGTGATCTTAAGATTTGTCTGATCATGGTAGTTGGTTTAAAAACCACTCTGATGTTATGAGCTTTTAACATTCTCGCCAATTTTGTGGAAACTGAATTAATATATGGAATGACAGCTGTGGAAACATATTGGGGCACTGTAACACGTTGTTGGTGGTTGTCTTTAAATAGCAATTGGTTTAAAATGTTAGAAGGGTATCCATTCAGAGATAGAGTGTTAGCTATTAGTGACAGTTCTCTCTGTACATCTGCTTCTTTTGAAATAGACCTTAAGGCTCTATTACGGAGCATGTGAATGATGCTGTGTTTTTGTGATCTATGATGGTTGGACGAATAATGTAGATATCTACCTGTATCTGTGGGTTTCTTATAAATGGAGAGTTGGAAATTGTTATCTTCTTTCTTCACGAGGATGTCAAGAAAAGGAAGTTCTTTGTTCTTCTCTAGTTCTATAGTGAATTTGATCTTATTGTTTAGCGAGTTGATTTTGTTCAGAAACACGAGAAGGTTTTCCATGGTATCCTTCTAGATGATGAACACGTCATCGACATATCTCCACCAAATTGACGGTTTTGGTAAAATGGCGGAAAGAATATCCTTTTTAAGTTTTTCCATAAAAAGGTCTGCACACGGTGGTGACAGAGGGGGGGGGGCTACCCGTGGCTAGACCTTCCGATTGTTTGTATACAGTGTTGTTAAATCAAGGTATTATTCTTAAAGACATATGGAAAAATCTCATCTCTCTCTCAGTTCAACAGAACTACAATGTGCAAAAAACTACACAACACGTGGTCATGTACCGGGTTCTGACTGAAGCATTCGAACACATGCACGCCATCAAACACGAATGATCAAATGTAACGGCCTAACAGTTACTAAAGTGTATGTTTTACATGTAACTTAATGCATTTGTTTTCACACCAGTTCAGCCTTGAAAATGCTAGACAGTGGCTAGTGAAACTTGTTGGCTTTTTGTATATTTTATCATTTATCTTCTGGTCTTTTAACAATAAAAGTTCTTTATTTTAAGACCACATATCATTAACTTATGAGCTATGTAATTCAAAAAAAGTCAACAAAAGGAACATTTTTAACCCCCCCCCCAAGAATTTAAGAAAATTTAAGTTAACAAGCCTTTAGATGAGTTAGAACAGCAGAAAAAAAAAAAAAAAAAAAAAAGATGTTGAAGGGTTCCCTAAGAGAGCTGATGTAATTATATAAGCCCTCCCCCCCCCCCTTATGAAGTGTGTATATGTATATACTTTGAAGGATGACAGACTAATTTTAATTACAGTTATTTAACTCAAAAAGGTAGTCTGATCCACAAACCAATTATAATGAATCCATAACATCTTTTCAAAGGTGCTGAAAGAGGATACAAAAAAATTAGGATTCATCTGCAAAATAAGTTGAAGAACTACTGGAACAAACTCTCACACCCTAGACTACTAGATAGTATTCTTGCTGTATCAAAAGCAGTATAATGACATATCCACTTCTCACCAAGCAAAAAAAAAAAAAAAAAAAAAAAAAAAAGTTTATCTTTAAGTAATTTCATTAGAATTTTCAAAGATGATAACAGAACAATACATAATGTCTCTTGCATTGATGTTCAGTGAGTGTGTGAACTGCACAATTTCTTTGTATAAAGATACACATGTCCACTTTTGTGAGAAATGGTTATTTTAATTAACTTTTCTCCCCCCCCCTTTTTTTAAATGATTTAATGATTTTTCAATAAAAATACTTGAACACATTACTTTACTTAGGACTATTTTATCAGCGCAATAAAATAGTTTCAAAAAACATTTTAAACTAAATTTCCTAAAGTTCAAAATGAATTTTTCTGTTCCATTTGTTTCTAAGGAAAGAGGAATATGAAGTTTGAAGTATATTGAATAGTCAGTGAGGTCACCAGATCATATACCATCTAGCAGTCTAAAGTTCAAAACTGAAAGTAGAGCTCCATGATACTGAATAGAGAGTTCAAGTCATATGCTCAACTCTGATAAACAGTCAAAAAGAAAATGCTTCCTATTTCGTTTTCACTTTGTTTCAGCAAACATGGGCTGATTAAAGATTTTCTTTCAGCTAGTCTGATTTTCTCTTAATAAACATACCATTCAACAGTTCACAGCCAAGTGTATATTTGAATCTATGATATTGATATTTATAAAATTCTACAAATACATGAAACAATTTTAAAGAAATATATCAAAATAACAATGCTACAACAGGAATGTCACAAAAAAGAAATGTTTAGATGTAGCATAATTTTTTTTTAGAAAAAAATTAAATCTAATAGTACCTGATTTTACACTCAAATCATTATAATTTAGTGCAGATTTCATGGTAAAATCTGAATATGCATAATTATATAATACTTACACTTACAAATTTTTACCTAAGTTTAAAAATAAATTAACCTTATTAACAGTTGGAAATATATATATTAACCCTTTGACATATAAATTATTTTTAAACTCTAAATTCATTTGAAATTGACACGAACTTCGTAACATCTGTGATACGTCAAAATCAATTTTGGTGCAATAAACAAAAGACGTGTCACAGACGTCTTTGTATACTTTGTTAACGGGTTAAAAACCTAACCTAGTAATACGAATAGCGAAATATATACAATTTGTAATATGTGCAGTCATGGTGATATATGAAGGCATATTTCAAAAACAATTTAGGTTTCTGTATCTACAGTATTATATGGTAATTTAAAACAGACATCTGTTTTAATGCTACAATAAATCTGCTTGTGTAAATTTGTTCTCTCTTTTTTTTTTTTTTTAAAAAAAAGGTAAAATAATTACATAAAAAATTGTTTGCAATCAGCTCAAATATCAATATCGTGCATGTTGATATTTAAGTACAAACATTACCACACTGACTACAAATATTAGCATATAATACAACAACCATTTCTATTCAATTAGCTGTTATTCCTCATTTTTCTACACACACTGTACATTCTTGGTAAAACTACTAGTTATATTACTTTTCTCTTCTGAAGTTTCTGACCGACCTTTGTTAACTACTGGATTCTGAGAATACAAATATGTAGCATATGACACAATAGTAATGGCTACAACAGTAAAAAAATTTATGGGTATGCCAAAAATGAACCAACATAATACTGCTGTAAACATTAATTCTAAGGCACTTGCAAATGTTTTGAGAATAGAGTTTAAACTCTTAAGAAAATAGGAAGTGACAATACCAAATCCTGCATTGTTTATCATCACAGTAATAACCATAGGCTGCAGAACTGACTTAATTGCATTAGTTGAAAATGAAGTTAAAGTCTCTCCCTTTACAATTAAAACTATTAAGTTGCATACAATAGAATCTGAATACATGAAAACATTTTGAATCATAAGATGAATTTCTGCTCCTGTGTCTTTTAAAAGATATTCACTATACACACCAGCAAAACAGGAACAAAACACCTAGGATAACAAACAGACATTTTTGAAGGATCACTTGAACTTTAATAAAAAAAAATCAATTTATTAATGATCACTTAAAAATCAACAGTTGCATTTTATAAACTTCTGCAAATAAATATGTAATTATAACAGGGTTAAAACTGACACTTAAAGAATTAAAGCAGTTAAAACTATTTTTAACAAGAAAAAGTTATGATTCACAACTAAATATAATCCATATATACTGTTTAGTTTTTTTGTATTTTTTTAAACTGAAAATTTTCCTTAATTAGAAACAAATTATTACAACTGAAAGCTATACAAATTGAAAACTTATCACAGATCTACACCCAAATGCTAAAGATAAATATCACACTTTAATTATTCATTCTGGCAGTGCATTTTATTCACTTATCACCTACCCTCCATGCAAAAAAACAAAAAAACTACATTTCACTTCTGTACTCATCACATCCTCACACAACTTCATAGGATGATTGTTGATTGTTATTATTCTCATTCCTTTCTTCCATTTGAAAGTTTCCAGTAGTATCCATCTGGAAATTTCAACAATTTGTCTCAATCACATCATCATTTATTCCATGGTCAGAACTTGAAAAATGTTGTGCTGGTTCACCAGTCAGGCAAATATCTCATTAGTTAGATGTTAGTCTGGGTGTACTCTGCCACAGTCATCTAACTAATGAGATATTTGCTGGTTCACAACATCATGCTAATGTTGTGCTAGTTCACCAGTCAGGCAAATATCTCATTAGTTAGATGTTAGTCTGGGTGTACTCTGCCACAGTCATCTAACATATCATAGTCATGTGTTTAATCCTGGATATGGTTAATTTATATGCCTTTTGTTAATGCTATGGCTAATTTTTACCCTGTATAACTACTGCCAGTGTTGAAGCAAATATGCTAACCACTTATGCAGGGTCATTATAAAGTCCTTGTGCAGTTTTAAATTTTTATAACTACTGAAATGCATGATAAAGTCAATCTGTAAAAAACATTAGAAATGTAATTTAGTGAAGTTTAGCATGTACCAAAAATAATTTATTTGTTTTATTATAGTTTAGCAAAAAATTTATTATTATTATCATTATTTATTTATTTTATTGCAGAATTAAGATTGAGCAAATGACTTTAAGAGAAAAGAAAGTAAGTTGTGTGCTGCAGTTGGCTGAGTTAAAGTCTGTAGTTGCAGTACAAAGAAGAATTAGAACCCATTACAACAAAGATACACCACATAGTATTATGTGGTGTATCTTTGTTGTGTACAGCAGGGGCTTTTCAATGCCTCTGCTGTACACGGGGCATTGAAAAGCCACAAGAAGTCGAGGACTGTGAAAGAGATTCTCCTAAGATCAATGTCTAGTGTGCATTAGGAAAAGACTGCATAACTGGGACATTCTTTTTTGAAGGACAGGTTCTTAATAGTGAGAGTTGTTTGGATATGCTACAGAATTACTTTAATCCTGAACTAGCACATTTAGGAGTTATGGGATCCAGTGTTTCAAGCAAGATGGCACCTTGTCCTTTTGCTCTCAGTATTAGGCAGTATATGAATGAAAATTTTTCTAAGATGGGTTGGAAGAGGTGGACTGACCTCTTGGCTACCATGTTCACCAGATTTTATCCCATTGGATTTTTTTTTTTTAATCTATGGGAACATGTTAAGACTACAGTTTATATAACAAAATCCCCCTCTTCAGATGATCTGCAGACCAAGATATCAAATGTTATTCAGGGTATACTGCAAAAAAAATTTATAGCACTTCAGAATTATATCTCAGTTGGTATACATAATTCAATGAAACTCGTGCCATTATAATATTTATTATACACATGTATTTACATAGAATAGATAAGCCATTGCAAGAAGATTTGGAGGGGCCTACTATTCTTACCTGGGAAATAACTAATGCCATTAGGAAACTGAAACCAGGAAAAGCTCCAGGAATGGATAGAATTATGGCAAAATATCTAAAGGCTTTAAATGATAAGGCTATAAGATCACTGACTGACACATATGTAACAAAATATATGAAACTGGACACCTGTCAAAAGATTTTAAGCACTCAACATTCCTACCAATACCTAAAAAATCAAAGACAATCAAATGTGAAGAGTACGAACAGTCTGATCAGTCAGATAGCAAAAGTTATGTTATATATCATCCTAGAAAGAAATAAATATAAAATCAAATTGGAAATTAATGAAACACGATCTGGTTTTCAGGAAAATAAAGGAACTAGAGAAGGACTATTCAACATTAGAACTATTATAGAAAGATATCCGGAGAAGCAGAAAGAAGTTAATGTTTTCTACTTATGTTTTATTGACTACGATAAAACATAAGTAGATTTTATTGTAAGCCTTTGACAATATACAACATGAACAACTAATCGAATGCATCAGAAAATTAGAAGTAGATGGTAAAGATATCAGATTATTACTGATAAATCTATATTAGGAGCAAAGTGCTTCAATAAAAATATCAGGAGAAACCACAGAGGAATCTCCAGTAAAGAAGGGCATCAGACAAGGCTGTGTTCTTTCTACTATATTGTTTAACCTCCATACTCAAAATATCTTCCAGCAATTAGAAGAATTTAAAGGAGTCAGAAATATAGGGGTTCGAGGTTATATGGTGAGTGGTCGGTGTAATTTAGCGCTCATGTAAAACTGGTGATTTTTGATGTTTTTTGTGTGTGTTTTTCCTTAGAAAATTGGTTTTATAGTATATTAGAATGATTTTCGTGTTTTTAGAGTATTTTGTGTATCTTTATAACATATTTTATTAGGGCTGTCGCCGCTAGAGGGATTCATAGTGTGTAGTGTTCGTGAAAGCTCCGGATAAGATAAGATAAGTATTATTTTCAGTTATCGTTGATAAATTTATTTAATATTGCATAGTTTTGTTTGCCTTGCGTCTCTTAGCGCATCTTTTTGTGTTTTTGGTGTGTTATAATTTATAATTTGATAAAATACGGTGTAAGTAAGTATGGCTCCAGTACGAAGGAAAATGGCGGCCAGTAATGATGGTTTGCCATCTTTATCAAAGAATGGTATATAAAAGAGATGATTCAGTGTACTAGCTGCGAAATGTATGCTTTGCGGAGTGCGGTCAGAGTGTGGTTAAATGATAATAAAGGAGTGAATGTGTGTAGAAAATGTAGGGAGAATGAAAAATTGAAGAGTATTTCGGATCGTGAGTGTGATATTTTTGTCAAACTTCAGAATGAAGAAAATAGGGATATGACAAGAAACGGCGAGGTTGTACCAGAGAATTGTGAGAGTGTGAATGATAGTATTAATGGTTTTACTGAGAATAAAAAAGATGAGATAGATGCAATGAGTGAGATCGCGTTGTTGAATGGTGCGATACAAAGGGCAAAACAATAGCTAGAGCATATGAGCAAAAGTCGACTGAATGAACCAGCCTATAATAAAAAAGTATGACAGGAAAAATAGATGTATGAGTGTGAATGAACAAAATGAAGGATAGAGTGCTGTATGGAGACTCGTTAGTACCAGGTGTGATAGTAGAAGATTTGACAAAATTGTACCAACCTGGTGCGACCATAAAGGATGTAACCAAGTCTATTAGAGAGCAAAAGGAAAGGGTGAAAGAAATGATTGTTGTGGCAGGTACGAATGATTTAAAAGGAGACAAAATGGAAATGATAGAAGACCTGAATGAATTGTTTGAGGTAGCAAAAGAAAAGAGTGAGAGAGTTAGAACGATTAGTCTTTTGCCACAGTATGACAGTGAAATGTTTAAAAGGAGGCCATAATTGCGAATGACTTTATGCGTGGATTATGTATGATGAGTGGTGTGGAATTTGTGGACGTGTGGAGTGAGTTTGATGGGCGAAAGGATCTATATATGATGGATGGCTTGCATTTGAATGGTTACGGTGTAAGAAGAGTTGAGAAAGTGTTGCTGAATGTGGTGGATGTGCAAATTCAGGGAAACTAGATTTATTAAGGGGGGGGGGTAGATATACAGTCCTTAGGGAGGCAGTTGAATGTAAGAATGAATATAATATGCCCGAGCAAATAAGGAGAACAAATCAGAGTGGGATAGTTAATATAAGGCATCAAGGTAGGGTTGGGGCTAATGGGGGTCTTAAATTCATGTACACTAATGCTAGGAGTATTAGGAACAAGAAGGAAGAGTTTTCGGCCATGGTTGGCACTTCCAGACCACAGGTTATTGGTATTAGTGAAACATGGCTGACTGTAGATGATATAGCTAGTGAGATTGAATGTGATGGGTATAGGGTGTTCAGGAATGACAGGGAGAATAATATGAGGGGAGGAGTATTGTTGATGATAGCTGATGAGCTGCAGCCAAGGAGAATAGAAGATGAATTGCAGGATAGAGAAAAGAGCACATTTGAGGCTATTTGGTGTGAGATTGTGGCTAGCAGAACTAAATATACAATTGAGTGCTGCTATAGACCACGTGATGGAAAAGATGGTGAGACAGTATGCACAAGCAAATAGAAGAAATGAGTGGAAGGAGGGCGATTATTATGGGAGATTTCAACTATGGTTGCATTGATTGGAGTGAGGAGAAGACATATGGGAAGAAGGAATTGGATTTTATGCTGTTATATTCCATTACATGCTATCGCAGATAGGATAACTATCTGCGATAGCATGTAATGGAAAATACTAGGGGTCAGAGAGTGCTTGACCTAGTAATTACATCTGAGGATTTGGCTGTAACATATATGACGACATTGCCACCAATCGGTGAGAGTGATCATAGGGTCTTGACATGGGAGGTGGCTAAAGGTGTAGAATTTTCAATTAAGACAGGGTACATGTGGAATTATCAGGCTGGAAAGTATGACAAGCTTAGGAGTTTGATTGATTCAGTGTCATAGCATGTACAACTGCAAGGACTAGAAGTCGATAGTGCATGGGAGGTAGTTAAGAAGTGCTTGCATGAAGCAATGGCTGAAAGTATACCTAGAGTCCGAATAATAAATAGACTAGGGGTTAAATGGATGAATAACACCATTAAGCTTGAGCTGCAAAAAAAGAAACAACTATGGAGGGAATTTAAGGAGAAAGGTGACCAGCAGGCACACGAATGGTATGAAGCGCAGGCCAGAAGGGTAACGAGTGTGGTAAGAAAAGCAAAAAAAGGATTACGAAAGAACATTTGCCATGCAGGCTAAAGAGAATCCTAAACAGTTTTTTTAGATATGTAGCAAGTAAATGGAAAAATGTACATGGTAGAATGATTTTAAAGAATGCCGATGGTAGGGAGGTAACTGAATCAGTTGATATAGTTGAGTTACTGAGTGAGCACTTTGCAAGAATATATCTTCCATGTGGTGACATTGCAGAAACGAATGTACCAGTAGATTAAATGGGAATTGTGGTGAATGAAGTGGAGGTGAGTAGTCTATTGCATAACCTCAATGTCAATACATCTGTGGGATTGGATGGTATACCAGCTCGTGTTGTACGAGAAGCAGCTAAAGAATTGTCAGTACCCTTGACCATTTTGTTTAATTTGAGTCTCGGGTCTGGGTTAGTCCCGAGCGGGTGGAAAGAGGGGAAAATAGTTCCACTGCATAAAGGTGGTTCCAAGACTGCTGTTGTAAATTACCGACCGATTAGCATATCAGGAATCATTGTTAAGGTCTTAGAGAAATTAGTCAAGAAAAGAATACAGGATTGGATAGATGAAAATGGGATATTGTATGGGGGACAACATGGTTTTGTGAAGGGTAGATCATGCCTCAGTAACCTGCTCATGTTTTATAACACAGTGACGGCTGAACTGGATAGGGGTAATGGGTTTACAGTAATACTACAGGACCTTGCCAAGGCTTTTGATAGGATACAACTTAGAACCCTAATCAGTAAACTGGAGCAGATGGGGATAGATATAGGGTTGGTGAGATGGATAGGAGGGTGGTTGAAGGAGAGATACCAGAGAGTGCTTTATTCAGGAGTGGAGTCTAAAAGACGGCTTGTGACTAGTGGAGTGCCACAGGGCTCTGTTCTTGGACCACTGCTTTTCAATTTGTTCATCAATGATATAGGAAAGGCTTTGAGAGGAAGTGTTCACTTGTTTGCTGATGATGCAAAGTAGAGCAATTATGAGTGCACAGGATGATTTGGATAGTTTGGAGGACTGGGCTAGGAAAAATGGATGTCAATTTAATGTGCCAAAGTGTAAGGTTATGCACTTTAGGGTGAAAAGAATAGCAGCAGTATATCGCATTGGTGGAACCGTACTCCAGGAGATTGATGAGGCCAGGGATTTGGGAGTGTTGGTGGATAGGGAATTGAAGTTTAGGGGGCACATTGCAAAAGTGACTGAAACAGCTCACCAAATCACTTGGCTTCTGAAAAATACTTTAACATGCAGAGACAAATAAGTTGTTGTTCCTCTGTATCAAGCCTCGATAAGACCCCATCTGGACTATTGTGCCCAGTTATGGGCACCAGGGTTTCTTATTGACGAGGAGGAAGTGGAGAGGATCCAGAGACGAGTGACCAAGATGATAGCAGGTCTGTGGAATGAACCTTATGGGAATAGGTTGAAGATTTGTGGGTTGTAGAAATTGGTCGATAGGCAAAGGAGGGGTGATATGATTGAGACATTCAAATTACTGAAGGGTTTCTATAAGATTGATCCAGAAGATATTTTTGAAAATATGACTAGTGGTGGGATGACTAGGGGCCATGTATGGAAGCTGGGCAAGAACGTGGTTGACAAGGGTGTTAGAGCTAGGTTTTTTACTTGGAGAGTAGTGAATGAGTGGAATAAGCTTCCAGAGTCTGTTGTGGGTACTACGACTGTGAATGAGTTCAAGGCAAGGTATGATAGATACTGGGTGAATGTCGAATAGTTGTTCTTGACATGATGTTAGGGCCTCCCTCGATGAGTCTATCGACTCCTTGGAGTTGCCCGGAACAATAATAATAATAATAAATGTAAACAACCTAAGATATGCAGACGATACAGTACTGCTAGCTGAAAATAAAAAAGATCTTTAAAACCTACTAGAAGAGAGACACTGAAACTAAGCGAAAAATATAACTTAATTTCAACTTCAAAAAAACCAAAACCATGCTAGTAACAAGAGAAAAAGGAAAATACCCAATATAAATATTAAGATCAGAGGAAATAACTTAGATCAAGTAGTTATATATATTTGGGTCAACTAATTACAGAGAATGGAAAGTGTGATAAGGAAATATTAAGAATAGAATTTGCTAGGTCAACCTTCATTAGCATGAAAAACATTCTGACCTCAAGGGAAATTCACACAAAAACAAGAATTAGGCTGTCCAAATGCTACGTATGGTCAACACTGCTATATGGAGCACAAACCTGGACAATATCAAAATATTGTGAAAATGAACGAAAAGCCTTTGAGATGTGGATTGAGTCCCATGGACTGCCAAAAAATCTAATTTAGAAATACTAGAGATGACTGGAGAAGATAGGACTCTGTTGAAAACCATTAAGAAAAGAAAAACCATCTACCTTGGTCACATACTAAGGCATGAATCCCTATAAAAAACACTTCTAAAAGGAATGATACTAGGAAAAAGAAGAAGAGGAAGACAAAGAACAGATTGGATGGGAAATATTAAGGACTGGACTTTTTTGTCCTATGAAGAATGTAAAAGAGAAGCACAAAACCGTACATGGTGGAAGCTCATGGTAGTCAATCTCCTGAAAGGAGATAACATCTGACAAGGACAATTCACAAGAATATAGTAATTTTATTACTGCAAATATTTCAACAGAAACTAACTGGTCATCATCAGTGCATCAGCATAATCACAAGGTGAAGCTAAAACAAATTATGTTAATCCTATTTACAGAGCTCAGCCACATGCTAGATGCCATCTAGCATGTGGGTGGTTACAACAATAAAATAAGATTACAATTAAGGTCCAAATTTTAAATTAAGTGATTTGAAATAAAATTAAATTCAATTAGACAATGAAATAGCACAGCATTATATTAAATTAAATTTTTAAAAAATTAATAATAATTAAAATGGAAAGGGAGGACATTATTGCTTGCCATTCATGAGGATAAGACTCTTCCAAATCTTGGCAATAGAAAGACAGTCATTCCAAATTAAATTTGGGATGACTATCACTCTCTTTAAATAACCACTCAAACCTAAATCTACACCAATGTAACAGATGAGTACTGGAGAATAGGATATTGTGATTGATGTCCACTCCATGCTGAGCAAGGCCAGATTTTTCAGGTTTATGGTTGCTAATGTAAATTGATATTCTTATAGTTGGAGGTGGGGGAGATGCTCATCTTTCATGGATGGTAACTAGAGGAGATTTTGTTGACAGGGAAAAAAAAAAAAGTAAGAACTAAATTATATCTTTTCAGGATATTAGCATCACCGGAATAAATGTATTAGTCTTAAGGGAGATTATGTTGAAAAATAAAAATAATTTTGAAATTATAAATTAATTTTTTCATTGTTAGGCTGAAAACTTTTCAGACTGCCCTCGTAACTATATTAGTGCATTTCTGAATTCTGATTGGTTCTAAAACATCATTAGATGGACAAGGCTAATGATGCAATAGGAAATGGCAGCAGCTCAGACAATTATCAAAAAAGACATTTTGTTACTTCGTGATACAATGGAGCACTCTTTAAAAATTGGTCACATTCCATTATGGCAAAGTTAACGATAATTGACCAAAATTGGCATTTGTAATAACCAGCATTCACCCCATAGATGCAATAAGTAAGGTAAATATACAAAAAAATTTACAATGTAAAACATGAAACAAAACCGGCATTACTTAAATAAAGTTTAAATTCCTCTGGTGTTTTTTTTTTTTTTTTTTTTTTTTCAACAACTAAAAATTTGTACTGATCACAGACGAGCAGATGAATGCATTTTTTCAAGCTTTGCCTTTGACTTTATCCTAACTTTTCCTTATCTCTCAGAAAAGTCAACCAAATCAACATGCAGTAAGTCACACGTATCTAACCAAGGCCTTACGTAATAAAATTGATGTATCAGTCTTATCAGTCTCTTCACCAACAAAATCTGTAAACTTCACTATCTTTGCAATGCATCCTTAAAGTACAACTCCATACCAATTAGAAGGCAGAGTTAGACCACCACATCATTTAACGAAGGTCTAGAGTGGCTTGGAAAAGCTCCATGTTTTGTCTCTAGAGCAGGGTTTCCAAACTATGTAAAACAAAATAAATAAAATAATAATAAATACTAAAAAAATATAAAAAAGTCCATAGCCCACCCATGGTATGAATGTACTATAGGTTTATAGAAGAAACTTTTTGTGGTTAGGAACTACATTATAAAAAAATTATCATCCAAAAATTGCTTGCCCACTTTGCTTTTGCATATACCACTGAATTTTCAGATGCAAGATGTTACATTTATACACATTTAAATGGCGTCCCTACTGTCCACCTTACCATTCTAATCTAAACTTCTTAAGAGGTTTGTCATAATAACTCACTCCAACTTTGAACTGTCTACAAACAAATGAATATACTCCCCCCCCCCACCTTCAAAGAACATTCCAATACCAGTAATATATAGGTTGCACATTGCTCTTTTAGATGCTGTTCTTTGATACATATAATTTGTCATTTACCAGCCGATTTCAACTTTAACTCATTAATATAGTACTAATGTTTTTAGGAATATACAAGTGAATAAAATAACAATATTAGTGCTGCACTGTTTACTAGAGGGCTACATGTGGATGGCTCCTGAACAGATAAGTGATATTTTGAGTAATAATTGGTGAATTTGCATAGTATTTACATAGTATTGTTTACTTTTAGTATTTTAGCATGTCTGGGTGATTTCTGTGTGTTTTTTTGAGTAATTTAATAGTAAATTGATAGATACGATTATCTGTGCACATGGCTCCCATAAAGAGGAATACAAAGATGGTGTCCAGGTTGCCATATTTGTCTAAAAATTTTAACCTTAAATGATTTGATTCAGTGTACCGTTTGCGAAATGTATGCATTAAGGAGAGCGGTTGAAGTCTGGTTAAACAACGATAGTGGAGTGAATGTGTGCAAAAAGTGTAAAGAATGTGAGGATTTAAAAAGTATTTCAGGTCGTGTGAGCGATATCGTTGTTGAAAGTGAGAATCTAGATAACAGTGATATGCGAGGTATGAATGGTGATATTTGCGAGGTATGAATGGTGATATTTGCAAGGCAGTACCTGATATGAGAGTGGCACTGAAAGTGAGAATGAATGAATCATCAGAGAACAAAAATGATGACACTGACGCAATGAGTGAGATCGCTCTACTACGGGGAGCGATACATAGAGCAAATCAGCAGCTGGAGCATTGGCAAAAATGTTTACCAAGCGTACCGACTAATAATCAGCAAAAGTATAATAGAAAAAATAAGGGTATGATAGTGAGTGTAAACAAAATGAAAGAGCGAGTGTCGTATGGAGATTCCTTAGTAAGAGGTGTGTTAGTTGAGAGTTTAACAAAATCGTACCAACCTGGTGTGAATGTTAAGAATGTAAGCGAGCCAATTAGAACGCAAAAGCAGTGGGTGAAAGAATTGATAGTGGTAGCAGACACAAATGATTGAATGGAAACAAAATGGCTATGAGTGAGGATGTGAAGGAATTGCTTGAGGTAGCAAAAGATAAGACTGCGAGAGTTAAGACTGAGATGGTGAGTCTGTTGCTGCAGTATGACAGTGAAGAGTATAGAAGGAGGGCCATAATTGCTAATGACTTTATGCGTGAATTATGCAGTAGGTGTGGAATGAGTTCGATGGGCAAAAGGATTTATATAAAATGGGTGGTTTATATTTGAATGGATTTGGTGTACGGAGACGAAAAGGTATTGTCGAATGTAGTGGAAGTGAATGCGCAGAATCAGGGAAACTAGAGTTATTAAAGGGGGGGGGTAGTTATATGTAGACTTTAGGGTGACAGTTGAGTGCATGAATGCGTGTTATGCCCAAGCAAGTAGGAAAGACCACGAATCAGAATGGGATAGTTAGTATAAGGCATCAAAATAGGGATGGGAGGACAAATGGGCTTCTGCAATTCATGTATACTAATGCCAGAAGTATTAGGAACAAGAAGGAAGAATTTTTGGCCTTGGTTGGCACTTCCAGACCACAGGTTATTGGCATTAGTGAAACATGGCTGACAGAAGATGACACAGCTAGTGGCATTGAATGTGAGGGGGTATGGTGTGTTCAGGAGTGACAGGGAGAATAAAATGGGGGAGGAGTGTATTGATGATAGCTGATGAGCTACAGCCAAGGAAAATAGAAGTGGAACTGCAGGATAGAGAAAAGAGCACATTTGAGGCTATTTGGTGTGAGATTGAAACTAGCAGAACAAAATATACAGTTGGGTACTGCTATAGACCAGGTGATGGAATAGATGGTGGAGATAGTATGCATAAGCAAATAGAAGAAATGAGTGGAAGGAGGGTGATTATTATGGGTGATTTCAACTATGGTAACATTGATTGGAATGAGGAGAGGACACATGGGAGGAAGGAACTAGATTTTATGAGGTTACTAAGGGATAACTATCCGCGACAGCATGTAATGGAAAATACTAGAGGTCAGAGAATGCTTGACCTAGTAATTGAATCTGAGAATTCGGCTGTAACAAATATGACCACGTTGCCACCAATTGGTGAGAGTGATCATAGGGTCTTGACTTGGGAGGTGGCTAAAAGTGTGGAATTTACAATTAAGACAAGGTACATGTGGAATTATCAGGCTGGAAAGTATGACAAGCTTAGGAGTTTGATTGATTCAGTGTCATAGCATGTACAACTGCAAGGACTAGAAGTCGATAGTGCATGGGAGGTAGTTAAGAAGTGCTTGCATGAAGCAATGGCTGACTGTATACCTAGAGTCCGAATAATAAATAGACTAGGGGTTAAATGGATGAATAACACCATTAAGCTTGAGCTGCAAAAAAAGAAACAACTATGGAGGGAATTTAAGGAGAAAGGTGACCGGCAAGCACACGAATGGTATGAAGCGCAGGCCAGAAGGGTAACGAGTGTGGTAAGAAAAGCAAAAAAAGGATTACGAAAGAACATTGGCCATACGGGCTAAAGAGAATCCCAAACAGTTTTTTCGATATGCTGCAAGTAAAAGAAAAAATGTATATGGCAGAATGATTTTAAAGAATGCTGATGGTAGGGAGGTAACTGAATCAGTTGATACAGTTGAATTACTGAGCGAGCACTTTGCAAGAATATATCATCCAGGTGGTGACATTGCAGAAATGAATGAACAAACAGATTATATGGGAATTGTGGTGAATGAAGTGGAGGTGGGTAGTCTATTGCAAAACCTCAATGTCAATATATCTGTGGGATTGGATGGTATACCAGCTCGTGTTGTACGAGGAGCAGCTAAAGAATTGTCAGTACCCTTGACCATTTTGTTTAATTCGAGTCTCGGGTCTGGGTTAGTCCCGAGCGGGTGGAAAGAGGGGAAAATAGTTCCACTGCATAAAGGTGGTTCCAAGACTGCTGTTGTAAATTACCGACCGATTAGCATATCAGGAATCATTGTCAAGGTCTTAGAGAAATTAGTCAAGAAAAGAATACAGGATTGGATAGATGAAAATGGGATACTGTATGGGGGACAGCATGGTTTTTGTGAAGGGTAGATCATGCCTCAGTAACTTGATCACATTTTATAACACAGTGATGGCTGAACTGGATAAAGGTAATGGGTTTACAGTGATTCTAGTGGACCTTGCCAAGGCCTCTGACAGGATACCACGTGTAACTCTAATCAGTAAACTGGAGCAGATGGGGATGGATATAGCGTTGGTGAGATGGATAGGAGGGTGGTTGATGGAGAGATACCAGAGGGTGGTTTATTCAGGAGTTGAGTCCAAAAGACGGCTTGTGACTAGTGGTGTGCCGCAGGGTTCTGTTCTTGGACATTATTATTCAATTTGTTCATTAATGATATAGGAAAGGATCTGAGAGGAAGTGTTCACTTGTTTGCTGATGATGCAAAGTTGGGTAGAGCAATTGTCAGTGCACAGGATGTCAAAATTTTGCAAGATGATTTGGATAGTTTGGAGGACTGGGCTAAGGAAAATGGATGTCAATTTAACGTGGCAAAGTGCAAGGTTATGCATTTTGGGGGTGAAAAGATTAGCAGCAGTATATCACACAGGTGGAGCCGTACTCCAGGAGATTGATGAGGTCAGGGATTTGGGAGTGTTGGTGGATAGGGAGTTGAAGTTTAGGGGGCACATCGCAAAAGTGGCTAAATCAGTTCATCAAATTACTTGGCTTCTGAAAAACACTTTAACAAGCATAGACAAACAAGTTATTGTTCCTCTGTATCGAGCCTCGAAAAGACCCCACCTAGACTACCGTGCCCAGATATGGGCACCAGGATTTCTTCTTGATGGGGGAGGAGGTGGAGAGGAACCAGAGAGAAGTGACCAAGATTACAGATCTATGGAATAAACCTTATGAGAACAGGCTGAAGATTTATGGGTTGCAAAAATTGGTTGATAGGTGGAAAAAGGGTGATATGATTGAGACATTCAAATATTCAAATATAAGATTAATCCAGAAGATATTTTTGAGGATAGGACTGATGGTGGGAGGACTAGGGGCCATACATGGAAGCTGGGCAAGAATGTGGTTAGCAGGGGTGTTAGAGCTAGGTTTTTTACTTGGAGAGTGGTAATGAGTGGAATTAGCTGTCAGTCTGTTGTGGGTGCTACGACCGTGAATGAGTTCAAGGCGAAGTATGATAGACACTGTGTGAATGTCGAATAGTTGTTCTTGACATGATGTTAGGGCCTCCCTTGATGAGTCTGTCAACTCTTTGGAGTTGCCCAAAATAATAATAATAATAATAATAATAATTATAATTATTATTATTATATAATAATAATAAAGTTCAGTCGGTTTACAGTTGGACTGCGAGTGCATGTTGGGTAACCATTATGTGTTACTATAGGCTTAAATGGAAAGTAGGAGCGATGGATTAACCAGCTTACTGAAACAATGACCATGCAAGATTTTTGATGACCATAGAAGATTTTTGATGCACAACCTCATATGCAAGAACAGTATTCTGAGGTTGGGTGAATTTGAGTCCAAGAAGCATAATTCTAGTAATCCAGGTATTATCAAAAAGTAAAGGAAGATGAACAGATTTCTTTTTTTCAAGAAATACAAGGATGGTCTGAAAAGTTCTCGGCCTCGACCATAGATGGCAGCACTATCAGCAAGATTTTTTTCTTCTAAGTTGGTACATCTGTCATAAGCATCCATGTGAAATTGCAAGTCATTCCATCAAGTAGCATGTTTTATACAGCTGCCCGAAGCAAAAGTGTTGTCTGTATCCCTTGAAATCGATAAAATTGAGAATCATGCGGTTATAAAATTCTTTTTAAAAGAAGATTTAACGGCAAAAGAAATTCATTCGAAGTTCAGAAACATTTATGGGCACTCTTCACTTCATTTACGACAATTAAGAAATGGGCTGCTGAGTTTAAAAGTGGACACCAGCCTTGAAATGATCCACATGAAGGACGTCCAAACAGTGTAACAACACCAGAAATCACTGATCAAGTGCACGACATGATATTGGATGACCAGCGAGTCAAAGTGCGTGAAATGGCTGAGACTATAGGCATTTCAAAAGAACGTGTAGGATATATTTTGCATGAAGAATTGCAAATAAAAAGCTTTGTACAAGATGAGTGCCACTTGCTCACTGCAATCAAAAATGCACTTGCATGAAAATCTGTGAACAGTGCTTGGAGCATTTTAACAAGAATAAAACTAATTTTTGTGCATCGATTTATTACTATAGATGAGACTTGGATTCACCATTACACACCAGAATCCAAACAGCAGTCAAAACAGTGGACAGAAGCCGGTTGTTCAGCACCAAAGAAGACAAAGTCGTTTCCATCAGCAGGAAAGGTTATGGCATTAGTGTTTTGGGATGCTAAAGGCATTATGTTTATTAATTATCTTGAAAACAATAACCAGGTAATATTATTCCGCTCTTTTAACCAGACTAGACGAAAAAATTCATGAGAAAAGACCCGATGTGCAGAAGAAAAAAAATCATCTTTCATCAGGACAATGCACCTGCCCACAAAGGTGTTTTGGCAATGGGAAAATTAAGGGATCTGCACTATGATTTGTTGGAACATCCACCCTATTCCCCAGATTTGGCTCCGTCTGACGTCTATCTCTTCCCAAAATTAAAACTCTTCTTCCCTGGTCAGAGTTTTTCTTCAATCAAGAGGTGATTGCAGCTGTAGGAGTATTTTGCAGATGTTACTGAGAACTACTACAAGGATGGGATAATAGTGCTGGTTGTATATGGAGCATCGCTGGAATAAATGTATTAGTCTTAAGGGAGATTGTGTTGAAAAATAAAAATAATTTTGAAATTTTAAATTCGTTTTTTCATTGTTAGGCTGAGAACTTTTCAGACCACCTCATATAACAGGATTGCGAATTGGAAGAACTGAAGGCGACTAAGCTGTCCTCACTCCACTGAAGAATTGTATGATCAGTGTTTAGGTGTTATCTGGAGAGTTTGAAACTTGGGATGTTTGATGAGCATTTATCATCATCATCATCATCATCAAATTCCTGCCATGTACCCTCAAGGGGTGTACAGGATATGACAGTACTACATGAAAAATTACATCATTACTAACTTCCTATCTACAATTTTCCTCCAAATCAGTCTGTTACTTGTCAAGACCCCAACATTATCAGATCTTATATTTCTATCGTCTAAGGCACTTTGTACCGTATCAATCCACCTATATCTTGGTCTTCCTCTGGGTCGTTTTCCTGCCAACCTGGCAGAGAACACTTGTTTTGCTAATCTTTCCTCTCCCATTCTATTTAAGTGATCATACCATCTGAGATTAGCTCTGCTAACGCATTCCTGGATGCTGACAATGTCAAGTTCTTTCCTAATATCCTCATTTTTAATATGATATTGCCATTGATGCCATCTGTTCACGCCTCTAATCCTTCTCAGGACTCTCATATCTGCGGTCTCTAGTCTTTGGTCAAGTGTTTTACTTCTGACCCAGCTCTCAGATCCATAAGTTAAAATTGGTTTGAACACTGTCTTGTATACAGCTGATTTAGTGTTCCGACTAATTTCTTTCTTATTCCATATGAATTTATTCAATTGACTTCCCGCCATACCAGCTTTGCTGATTCTGTTGTCTATTTCTATATTTAGTTTACCATCTTCAGTAAAAATTGTGCCTAAGTAGCTGAAATGTTTTACTTGTTCCACAGGTTCTCCATTCACAACACAGTTGACATTTTCAATGATTCTGCCTATTTTCATTGTCTTTGTCTTTTTATTGCTGACCTTCATACAATATCTATTACAGCAGCTATTCAATTTAGTCAGAGAATCTTGCAGACTTGTAGCAGATTTATTGAGAAGTATAACATCATCTGCATAAAGCAAAGAGCTGACATTAACATCTCCAATTTTGATATCAGGTTTAATACCACATTCCTTCATAATGTGATCCATATAGATAATGAATAACAGAGGGGATAATGTACATCCTTGTCTCACACCAGATTTAACATTAAACCATCTTCCTGTACTTCCTTCAATTCTAACTGCTGACTCACAACTCAAATAAAGACTAAGTATTGCTTGATATAATGCCCCATTGACACCATATAACTGCAGAGTATTGAATAGCTTCTCTCTTGGCACCTTGTCATATGCCTTTTCCAAATCAACAAAACTTAAATACAGATCTTTGTTATATTCCCATGCTTTCTCGACTATTTGCCGTAAAGTGAAGATCTGATCCTGACAGCCTCTATTTGGCCTGAATCCAGCTTGTTCTCCACCAAGCTTTTCTTCCACAATTCTTCTCAACCGTTTCTCAAGTATACTTGCATAGATCTTGCCAGGAACACTCAGTAGGGAAATACCTCTGTAATTCTCACATTCAGTTTTATTTCCCTTTTTATATATGGGTACTATGAGAGCTCTACTCCAATCATCGGGAATTCGTCCCTCTGTCCAGGCTTTCTGAATTATGCAGTGCAGCCACTGTAAGACTCTTATACCACCATACTTCAGCATTTCTGGTCGAATATCATCTACTCCTGCTGCCTTTCCACATTTCAAGCCTTTGATGGCTTTTTCTACTTCAAGTATGGATATGTATTCCTGACTGCATGCCTGGTCAGTGTTTTTTATCACTGTGCTGTCATCACTGCTTGTTTCATTTAGCAGTTTTTCAAAGTAATTACTCCATACTTCAAGGATATCTTTTTCTCCTGTTTTCATTTCACCTTTATCATCTCTAATTCCTTTTACAGCACTCTTTCCTCCATTCCTAAGCTTCTTCAACAACCTCCAGAATATTTTGCTACCTTCTTGATATTTATTTTCTATATTCTTGCCAAAGTCCTCCCATGACTTTTGTTTAGCTAGTTTTACACACTGTTTAGCTTTCTTACATTTGTCTCTGTATTCTGTAAGAGTAAAAGCTGACTTATTTGCCAGGAACTTTTGATATGCTTTCTTCTTTTCCTTCACTGCCTCTTTAACTTCCTGTGTCCACCAGGGAGTTCTGATTTTTTTATCCTTGCATACAACCTCACCACATGCCTCTCTGGCAGAATCAATCAATGTTTCCTTCAGAGTTTGCCACTGAATCTCCAAGGTTTGATTCCTGTTCTCAAACTCTTTCATTTTCTTTTCAATAATTTTTCTGTATTTTAGTCTACAGTTCACATCTGAGAGCTGCTCAACTTTTATTCGCTTTAAAACTTTCTTACATGTTATTCTTTTCAATATGAAATTCAATTTTATCCTGCTCAAGACTAAATAGTGATCACTTCCAATTTCAAATCCTCTGTACACTCTGGTGTCCTGCACCAGGGAGAAAACATCACTATCAACAATAACATAGTCAATGAGACTTTTCTTATTCCTAGCCTCTTCTCTCCATGTGAATTTGTGCACATTTTTATGTTGGAACATGGTGTTAGTAATAACCAGTCCATGTCCTGAGCAGAAATCCAACAGATATTTGCCATTATTATTAGCTTTGCTCTTTTCTCCAAATTTTCCCAAAATATTTTTGTATGTCTCACAATCATTTCCTACTCTGCTATTTAGATCCCCAACAAGGACCAACTTTTCCTTTTTCATTGTGTCAGTTGCTTTTTCTAAAGCCTCAAAAAATTCCTCCACTTCTACCTTAGTAGAACCTTCTGTGGGCATTTAAGGTTCTTCAAATAAGTAAGAGGAAGAATAGAGCGTACTATAATTAAAGCAAACTATGGATAAGGTCAGTGATAGATCATTTTGGTGAGGCAGTCCTACATTGGTGGAAAAATCTGAAAAGAGAGAAAGCCATCTGTAATGAACTGCAGCAAACTATCAGAGAAAGTTACCAACTTACAAATGGTAGAATGCAAATCAGAGGATGACAGTTTCCTAGAAGCTTGATATATCACAGATCAACAGGTCTCTCCAAACCCTTCCACCAGAGAATGCATTCATAGGTGAGTGCTGTAAACTAGGAGCTAAAATGGCAGATATACTGTTGGTTTGTGATTTAACCAGTGGCCACAAAGAGATGAAGTTGACTGTTAATGACCTTCTCCAATATTTTAGAGAGGACTAATGCGAGGTCAAACTGGCTAATGGCAAACTTTTATATCCCTCCCTTTACACACACACACACCGAGATGGCAGATATTGTTGGTTTGTGATTTAACCGGCGTCCACAAGGAGATGAAGTTGACTGTTAATGACCTTCTCCAATATTTTAGAGAGGACTAAGGTGAGGTCAAACTAGCTAATGGCAAACTTTTATACCCCTCCCCTTACACACACATACACATTTTTTTTTGTATGTGCCAGCCAGATGAACAAATGAGTGTAGAGATGATACAGGACTAGTGTTAGTTCTGGAATGCAACTTTAAGTGAAATTACTGGACAATAATCATAAATACTGGAAGAGGGTTTTTTTTTGGCATTTCAGTTATTTAAGGATCTCATATCTTGCTGATGAAAGATCTCTGGAAATGAACATGCTATGCATCATTTCTAGCATGGCAGGTGGTAATTTGAATTAATCATTTATGCTAGGAGTTGGAGTAGAAGAATAATACTAGTCTGCTGTCTAAGTATTGTTACCACCATAGTTGCTACTCAGATGGGGGGGAGAGAGCTATAAGCACAGATGGACAGAGTTATCAAGGACTTTACAAGGTAAATACACAGTTGCTATTTGTACATGGGGTAAGGTTCTTTCAAAATCAGATACTGATTTGTTGATAATTGCTTTACAATTGTTGCATGCTTCAGTTCAGAATGAGAATGAAGCTGGAGCACTTCATCTCAAGCCACCTGAAATGTTAAATTTTTTTTCTTTAACTGCTTTGGAATGCTTGTTGGATAACCAAGGGTAGGAATTCTGAATGGAGTAGGCTTCATTCCAACAATAATGATTCCTGTAACCCAATCAGGATAGAGAAAAAACAGTAGCCTGGCCATAGAAAGAAGAGGAGAACACACTTTTCACCACTGTAATGCCAGTGGTTGAGAGTACAGCATTCCAAAATGGGAAGGAATTTGTACACAGTTATGGTTTCAGTTATCAACACAGGACCTCTGTAGTATGTTTGGAAAGGACAACGAAAACATCAAGAATATTGGGAAGTGTTATTTAATATTCTAGTTTGGATGAAAGATATGTTAGAACATTGCCTGAAGCTAATATCTCATAATTTCTTCCAGCTTGGAACTGGAATTGCATGAGTTCTTCAGCTAGTCTGCTTGTTTTGTATTAAAAAACTACTTCAAGTGAAAAGCCATTATATAGGTTCTCTGTATCCTAGATGGAACACAGATCCAAGCCTGCCAAACCAATAGGAAAATATTAAATTTTCCTATTTGCTATGATATGGAGGAAATCCTGGAACTCATAAGTGATACTGTTTGGCATGCCATAAAGGGTAATCACTCTTGCTGTATGAAAAAAAGGGGAGGCATAGTAGTAGACACCTACTCTGGAAATCAAATGTGGCAGCAGCCACTTTTCAGGCTGATGTATGTTTGGTTCCTCTTTAAAAAAAATTGTTTTATATGAAATCTCATCTGACAGAAAGAACTAGAGTTCAAATGTTAGATCTGATTATAGTGTCGGGGTGGGGGGGCAGGGTTAAGTTAAAGGCATAACTATTTTGCTTCTGATTGGTGACATTGATCATGTGGCAATCACTTGGGAAGTGGCTAAATTATTATTATTATTACGTGACACCTCCAGGGAGTCCAAAGACTCATCGAGGGAGGGCATTTACTCTACAACTCTCTGTCTCTGCCTACCAACAACTAACCACAACTACACCAATGCCATCTATCGCTCACCATTACCACTAGTATTTCTAGATGTTTCATTCAGAAAAGTCCATTAATTCATTTCCTTTTCCCCATAGGCATTCATTGTGCCTTTTTATAAGTACTTTCATGGGTGCTACTCCATTGAACTGGATGCTACCACTTTTCCACTTTCCTCTAATCATGTAAGAACCAGAGTAGCTGCTGGTCCACATCCCTACACAGCCCAACTTTATACACATCGAACCAACCTATCATCTTCTTCTTTCTTTGTTCCACCTGCCTCTGTTCTTTTGGAACAGCTGTCTCCCATACAGTTTTTCCCAATGAATACAATCTAGCTTTTCAAAAAACATGTTAATGGATTCCTTCCCACACATTACATTATTGTGTTACAAGTCATGTGAATTCTTGTGTGCAGTCAATGAACAACCGATAAAATCACTGCTCCCAGCAAACTGTTTGGCACCCTTGCTATTTTAATAGAGAAACCAAAGTTAACGTCAATCTTATCTCAAAAAAAAAAAAAAAAGAAGAAAAAAAAAATGGATGCTACCACTTTTCCACTTTCCTCTAATCATGTAAGAACCAGAGTAGCTGCTGGTCCACATCCCTACACAGCCCAACTTTATACACATCGAACCAACCTATCATCTTCTTTCTTCGTTCCACCTGCCTCTGTTCTTTTGGAACAGCTGTCTCCCATACAGTTTTTCCCAATGAATACAATCTAGCTTTTCAAAAAACATGTTAATGGATTCCTTCCCACACATTACACTATTGTGTTACAAGTCATGTGAATTCTTGTGTGCAGTCAATGAACAACTGATAAAATCACTGCTCCCAGCAAACTGTTTGGCACCCTTGCTATTTTAATAGAGAAACCAAAGTTAACGTCAATCTTATCTCAAAAAAAAAAAAACAAAAGAAGAAGAAAAAACAAATGGATGCTACCACTTTTCCACTTTCCTCTAATCATGTAAGAACCAGAGTAGCTGCTGGTCCACATCCCTACACAGCCCAACTTTATACACATCGAACCAACCTATCATCTTCTTCTTTCTTCGTTCCACCTGCCTCTGTTCTTTTGGAACAGCTGTCTCCCATACAGTTTTTCCCAATGAATACAATCTAGCTTTTCAAAAAACATGTTAATGGATTCCTTCCCACACATTACATTATTGTGTTACAAGTCATGTGAATTCTTGTGTGCAGTCAATGAACAACTGATAAAATCACTGCTCCCAGCAAACTGTTTGGCACCCTTGCTATTTTAATAGAGAAACCAAAGTTAACGTCAATCTTATCTCAAAAAAAAAAAAAAAAAAAAGAAGAAAAAACAAATGACTTTCTGTGTGAGAAATCTGATGGATGGATGGAAGTAAGTAAAGATGCAAACAAACATACAAAAAAATCTAAAGCAAGCTGTGTTCATACCAAATAGAAAATGCAAGGATCAGTTCTTATTTTAAAATAGATATTTGAAAAATTCATGGAAATAAAAAAAAAAAGCAACAACTAGATCCTTATTTTATTTTTCTTTAACAGATATTTATGTGTATGGCCAAGTCAGTGTTTTTAATAATTTTATTCCACAGATTGCCTAAAGTCGTTTTTCTTCATAATATAGAAGGAGCAATATTACTAAGTGTTGGAAGCAAGTAAGTTTATGTCAATCTTATTGTCCCAGAGATAAATCTCATGGCTTGGTTGAGATGAACATCAATCAGTGAGGTGTGAGCACACTGAAGAACGGTATTCTGCTTTAGGGAAAAAAAACTAATGTCAAAGCTGTTGTTCAAAAATATACTAGCACCTATAAAGAGCTGATAGTGTGTACAAGATGTTACCGCAAGTTTTTTAATTTGTCAGCAATCTGTCAAGTGATCTTCGAATTTTAAGAATATGTCAAGAGCCGCACCAAGATATTTTGGAATTCTATTGTACTTTACCATGCTATTTCTAAATAGACTTAGGAGCATAGTTTGATTGGTGTTATTTAAATGGAAAGCTGACTTCAGTTTTCTGCAAATTTAGTTGTAAGCACCAGTTTAAAGTAGCTGTCAAAATTTGTAAGATCCGTTAGTATATTCTCTGCAACTTGAAAGGAGGAGTTCTGAGTTGAAGTGCCATCCACATCTAAAAATTTCTGTGAAACAGTGGGAATTTTTTCTGTATGACATTCCCACATGGGAATGTCACAGGTATAGACTAAAATGCAATGGAATCAGCACAGATCCCTGTGGAAGACCATTCCTTTCCTTAGCTTGTGGAATTTATTTCTGGAGCCATTAGAATATACATGAATCCATCTATTTGACAGCATATTCGTTTAAGGGATTAGCAATCTTGAGAGAGGAGATGACCTCTAGGAATTTCAGGATTAAACAGTATCAAGCTGCTAAAATATTCACAAAACTAGAGATTGTCTTTAGACATTTATCAAAACCATTTTCAATATAAGTGGCCAAAGTCAGCACCTGATCAGAGCTACTTCTGTTTAGGCCTATATCCAGATGGTTTTATGGCTATTTTGCTGTGAATGATTGCAGAAATCCTATTGTATAGCAATCTTTAAAGAAGTTTCAAACAGATGCTTAACAAAGTAGTGGTTGATAGTTTGTAACAAGAGATAGGGCTTTCTCAGGTTTAAAAGTAGCTATTGTTTTTAATCTTTTAGAGAGTGTTGGCGGCAACATTCCTTTCTCTATATCATCAAATAGCATATCATTAAACAGAGTAGATGAGAATATACTGAGTGTTTCATAATTGTCTATATTACTGCAATATATTTAGAAAAAAAAAATGTTGAATGAAAACATAGGTATAATTTTATGTACAAATACTGGTGAACTTTACCTGGACTAGAATAAGAATTAAGCCAAAACTAAGATGAAATGAAGGGAAAAAACCAGCTGAAGAGTGACTAGAATGAGGAGAAATATCCATTTGTTTTAGTATGCAGCCCAAGGTCAGAAGAATAAGTGAAAACCACTGCTTTCTGCTTAGATGTTTCTTGAATAATATCTAGAAATAAAATGAAATTCCAGTCAACATTTTGGAACTTGTTTTGCTATTTCAACAATTAAACACACTTTAAGCAGTTTAATAAACTATATTCTGAATAGTATATAAATAGTATATCATGAAAGAAATAATTCTACATAGATATAATTTTAATATTAAGCACTAAATATACACCACACCACACATACAAGGTACACAAATTATACAAAGCCTTACTTGCCAGACAAAAAATGCACTAGTACCCATCCCTTTTCCCCAATTTTATTAATGATTCCAATAATTGGAGATCAGATCCATAAAAGTGATTAGTGTGTTGTACCATGGTTGGAGAAGTTTATATATACAGTGTGTGTGTGTATGCACGTGCACATATATATCTCCTTATTATTCCTTCCCTCCTCTTTTACCTTGTGGTGTCGAGGATTTCTTATTCACTTAACCGTTACCGTATTGAGAATAAAGTGGTTAGTCATAGCCTCCATATATAAATATATAGGGAAGGACACACAAGGAGTGTTCAAAAAAATACCGAGCTTTTGCTATGAAGATTTTATTGCTCATTTCACAACATTTTAAGCATCATCCCCTTCAAAGCAGTTCTCTCTACTGGCAATACAGCGTTCCCAAAGTTTCTCCCATTGTTGGAATACTTCCTAGAATGCACTTTCTGTAATGGCATGCAGTTCTCTTATCATATTTTCCTGAATCTCCTCTATGGTTTGCAAATAACGTCCTTTCAAAGTGGTTTTAAGTTTGGGAAACAGGAAAGTGTCTGCTGGGGCTAAGTCCAGAGAACAGGGTGGATGGGGGCACAATGGATGTCCGATGTTTTGCTATATAACTGCAGATGAGGAGCAGCACATTGTCGTGGTGCAACATCCAAGTTTTCCCACAATTCAGTCCTCTTCCTGCACACAGCATTCCTCAAATGCACTAAAACTTCCTGGTACAACTCTTTGTTGTACCAGGAAGTTTTAGTGCATTTGAGCCACATGGTACAAATTCATAATGGACAATGCCTTTCAAATCAAAAAACACAACCAACATTACCTTGATCTTTGACCAACTCATCCATGCTTTTTTTGGCTGAGGAAACCCTTTCCACACCCACGGCAACAATACGGTTTCAACATCAAAGCCATAAACTCACGTCTCATCTCCTGTTATGATGTTCTTAAAAAAGTTCTTAATGAAAGCTCTTTCATAGTTACTTTGTCACTAATCCGATGAATAGCTTGTGCATGCGCTCACTTCAGCAGATGTAACTCAACTAATGCTCATAGCAGAACGGGGCAAAGTTTGTTGTGTTTTTTGACAACAAAACTTTTGTTGTCAAAACAAAAAAAGTTTGTTGTCAAAACCTGCCACTAGGTGCGACAGTAGCCACAACTCACTCTCTATGCCAGTTGGCACACTATTTAAAAAGTTTGGTCTTTTTTTTTAATACACTTCATACACACACACATATATATGTATAAAGAAAACATTCTATTTTGCACAGTCTATAGTTGCTTACCAGCTAGCTAAATCTTTTCACCATGTGCGAGTGGGCAATGTATTTGTCAAGTACTGTGTGTGCGTGTGTGTGCGCGCGTGTGTGCAGATTTTAAATGTTGCTGCTTAGTCTCCTGAGGAGTTCAAACAATTTGCCTGAGGGAATATTAATAATAAGTGTTTCTGCATTTATATGAAAAGAAATATATTAAGAATGCGTCAATAACCCTATCTGAGTCATATAGCGAGTATAATGACAATTCTAATATTTTGGCTATTATAAGATTTAATCTTCATTTGTTGAACAACATATATACACTTATATCCAAAAGCTGAGGATGAACAACATTTATATGTATGAAAAAATTTCATGACTACAGCCAAATGTGGACACAAATTAATTGTCAGCATACTAATAAATTATATTACACAAAAAAAATGTGTTATAAATTTCATATAAATTAAACTGCAATATGTTTTTGGCAAAAGTTACAAATTTCCTAACGACATAGTTAAGGAATTAATGTACAGTGCTTACAGAATATTATGCAGAGAGACATTTCAGTTGAATTGCGATGCAGATCTCACAATTTTGTACCATGTTTAGCACCAAGTGATTTAGGAGTTCTTCAGGCAAACTGGCCCACTCTTACTCCTTCAGAGAAAGGAGGAGACCCTGTTTGTTTTCTGGAGGGGAGGGGGAATTCTCGGTGGCAATGAATCTCCCAATTGCATCCTAAATGTGATCTAGGGAGCGTGCAGCCACTCAATGCGATTAATATTCTTGGTCTCCAGAAGTATTTCCACTGTTCATGTATGACGTGGTGTGGCACTGTCATCCATAAAAATGAATTCTTCAACTGCAGCACCACAGAACAATCGAACATGATGTTGAAGAACTTCGTTACAGTATCATTCACTAGTCATAGTTCCAAGCTGACCTGTCATGGTGTGTTGATTACATGTTGCTGTTATAACCAAAAACCATCTTCATGCTCTGTGATAACACAAGGGCAACCTCTTAGCAAATGCCTGGAACACACCCCATTGGTTTGAAATACTTCCTAGAGCCTGGATACAATGTCATGTGAGATTCCAAACTCTTAGGCAACATCAGTAATTCTGTGGCCTTCTTCAAGTTTTCCAATAATTCTTCCCTGCATTAAATCCTCTAGATGATGTCTATGACACATTACGACACATCAAAGTTTGCAACTTTATTCCTTCATGAAAAGAGCTTCCTTCAAACACAATTCATTTAGTGCAGCCTGTTATCCTACTGATGCTGCTATTTGTGTAAATAATGTGTACCTGCTTTCTACTCGGAACCATCAGGCATACAAATTGCCACAAACTGATTCATCTGAATTTATGGTTGTAGTCTTCAAAAATAGTGTTCATCCTTAGGTTTTCGACACTAGTGTAGTTTGGTATAATATGAGCATAATGTATGATTATGCTCTCACTCTCTCTCTCTATCATAAGGGGAAAAATAATAATAATACATGGTACTTACAGGTCCTTAAGGCCTGTAAGTACCAAGTACAAATATTCACTAAAGTGAATATTTTGCAGATGCTAAATCACTCAATACACTAATTAGCATAGCATGTATCTCCACATGGAAATGGTCTTGGAGTAGTTTGATTTGGTCTGGTTAAGCTTAGTGGTACACGTAGAGAAGTTCATAAAAAACAGATAAAACAAACCAAGCATTAAAAGCCTATATACAAAAAATGGTGTCTCCATAGCTCAGTTGGCAAGACATGCCCTTTAGTTAGAAAAATCCAGGTTCTAATCCTGCACTTGTCTATGATGTGAGGAACCTTATTCAGGTTTTCAATCGAATGATGATTTGATACACAAAATTAACTGGTCATATGGAGGTGGAAGGTTTTTCTCCCGGAAACTTGGGTTTTTCACCCCTCACAAAAGGCAAACTGCCCCTGAACACATGCTACCATCTACCCCTTTTGCATGCAATATGAAATACCTGATCTTATGGGATGTAGCAGAGGAAGAAACCAGATGCATTAATCACCTTAAACCCTAATTATGGGACTCAATCCATCTTGGACAGATGAGAAGTTGATGGATAGATTCGATAACTACATTTTATAAAAAAAATACATATAAATATGTATATGATATACACACATACATACAATGATAAATACTGATGTTCTGTAAAAATTTAAATACAAAGCACAATAACAACAACAACAAAAAAACACTTCATCAATCTAATAAAATGTGCCTACTCAGATACAGGGTGTTCGGGATAAATTTGACATATTTATAATTAATTATATTTTTCCGTAAGTTACATGTATTAACACACACTTCTCTTCATTTAAAAGTTTGGACCCTTCTTCATTCATATACAAGATGTCAGAAAGGATGGATAGCTGGAACCCACCTGAATCATGGAAGAGAATAACTTGTATCATGATGATTCGTGCCCGCCATCAAAATAAGGATATTACGACTGCTGCCCAATGCTCCCTGAATACAGTAAAAACAATCAGGCATGAACTAGAGACTTGCAATGGTGACTACGAGGATGTAGCAAGAAGAAAGATCCCTAGCAGACGATCTGATTGCGTTCGTACAGCAGAATTCCTCGCAAATCTGCAGGAACAGGTGTTGAAGAACCCTGGCATTGGAATTCGGGCTTTGTTCGTGGAGTTGCTAACTGTAGTCAAGCCCTGGATAACAAGGGTAGCCAATGGTAGGCCGTATGTATGGCAGCAGGATTCGGCCCCTTGCCACACCTCTGGGAAAAGTCAAAAATGGTTGTCTGAAAATTTCTACGACTTCACCAGTCCAAATGTTTGGCCTCCAAACTCCCCAGACCTTAACCCCATGGATTATTTTGTATGGGGCGCAGTTGAAAAAGACACCAATCGCACTTCCAGTAATACAAAAGCCCAGTTAATGGATAAAATTAAAACAGTTTTTGCGGCCCTTCCCAGGGAGACTGTAGCATCAGCTTGTTCGAGGTTCCGAAGCAGAATTGAAGCTGTGATCGATGCTAATGGTGGTTATTTTGAGTAAATCTTGTTGATAGTATTGTAATTAACTCTGCCTGTAATGTTTTTTTGTCAATTCATTAAATTTAATAGATACAAAGAAGATTTTCTTTTTCCTTACGAAACTGTCAAATTTATCCCGAACACCCTGTAGATTATGAATATTACTAAAATACTGATTGCACTCCTTGATAAAATGGGTGCAGTTGATTAAAATGTGAATGATGATTAATCCAGTATCTCATAGAACACACACACACATAAGCATACCATCACCCATCAATAGGAAGGAGTGTAAGATGACTGATGTATATGGAGCAGAGCAAGAAAAAACTTTCTCTTTATGGTCCCTGCATAGACTAGGCTGCCATAATTTGATTTCAGGCTTGATTTGATGGAGCTTCTTGTTGTTGTTGTTGGTATATTTCATGGTGACCGCCACTGGGATAAAAATCCTATGATCTGCTTGTAATTGATGTAGGAGATATAGCTTCCATAACAGAGAGGACATATTGAATACGTGAGCTCCAAATGGTTTCTACAGCTCCAAACTTCTTATTGCCTGTAGAGAGCTTCACAAATCTGTCTGTGTGTGTGTGTGTGTGTGTGTGTGTGTGTGTGTGTGTGTGCGCGCGCGCACACCTTTGGTAATGTCAAAATCTATTAGACCGAGCAGATATGCTGCCTGGGAAGACAGTTCAAAATCAGAGGCTCTAGTGGGATCCTCTGATGAGGATCCCACTAGAGCCTCTGATTTTGAACCATCTGGGTAAGCAGGCACAAAAGTGGAGTTCCATTCTACAGGCTTGAAAGAGCTGATGGTAGACAACAGGAGGAGTGGAATATCTGGATAGCTAGCAAAAAGAAAGCTGTATAGTGTATACATACAAATGCCACTTCCATATTTGATAGCTTCAGTAAACAAAAACCTCTAAGAGTGCTTTTGTTTACATGGCAGTCTGATGAGTTGTATAGATTCTCTCAATCATGGACAAAAACAGTTGGTCATATGGGATAGCCTGGCAGGGATTTTATTTTGGTATTGCATATCAGAGACAGTTATTGATGTCAATGCAACAAGGGTGCTCCATTTGCTTCAACACAGACAACAACGGATCAATGAAATGTTTCATTTGAAATCCTTATGATTTGATGGTGGAGAGGGTCTAACTATCGCAACATACTACTTTCTGGCAAAAGCGTAGATATGGTTCCATAATCAAGTTTCAATCTCATCAGTGAATAGTGCAAACAGAGCAAAGAACATCTTGGGAGATAAGGTACAAAGGATGCTCACTTTACAGCACTTATCACACAACCGGTATATATATATATTTCACAGAGTAAACATCAGCTAAGCTAAAATTGTGTAAATATTCTCGATTGTTTATGTTTATTATATTTTTAGTGGAAATTATTAGTTTAAGAGAGACCGTGAAACCATTCTTACGCTGTGAGAATTCTGACTGTGACTGAAACAGTGACATTGTTCTGCAAATTTTTTTTTTTTTATTCTGCTCATTCATTAAATTTAGTAGTTAATAATGCAGCTAAGATATTCTGTGAAACTAACCATTTTGGGGTAATACAGGAATTATATAATTATTTTTCAATATATGTGAAGCGTTGGGCTATATTAATAAAACATATTTGTGTTTTAAATTTAAAACCACTTTCTGCTACTATGTGGGAAAGTAGAGAAGAAGCAATAAAGCCACTTAAAAATAATTATATCAAGAAAATTTACCAGGCTCTTTTTGATATTATGGAAGATGAAACTAAAGATATTGATTCTAGAGTTCAGGCAAACAAATTACTGTAATTTCAAAGATTTATTCGTTTAAATTTATTTGCTCTGTTCATGTTTGGTAGGTAATCTCAAGTCTCCTAAATGTTGCAAGCAAAATAATGCAGAATCTGACATTTGATATAGGAAAAATTACAGAAAATCTTGATCATGTTATACAAGAATTAAATACTTGCTGAACAGACCAATATTTTGAAAATATTATTAGAATTGCAAAAGAAGTAGCAAATGATCTTAATATTGATCCGATTTTTCAAGACATTCGCAAAATAACAAAAACAAAAATGTTTGGTTATGAAGCATCAGATGAGACAACGCATGATCCTAAACAAAATTTTAAAATACTTTTTTTCTTCGCGATTTTAGACACGACAATAACTTCAGTCACAGAAAGATTCATACTCTTAAAACAACATAGCAAGGACTTTAAAGTTATAAGAGACATTATCAAATTAAAAGATTGGAGCAATGAAGATTTAATGAAACATTGTCAAGATTTGCACTTAAAACTGAGTGACAATCAAGATTCCGATAATCGCGATATTGATGGAATGACTTTGAGAAATTAAAAACTTTGCAATGTTTTATTAAAAATGACTCGGCTCTTTAGGATGCTTTAAATTATATATGTGAAAATAAATTAACCGACAGGTTTCCGAATACTACGACTGTAATGCGTATTTATTTAACATTACCAATATCCGTAGCATCAGGGGAAAGAAGTATTTCAAAATTGAAACTAATAAAAAATTATTTGCAGTCAACAATGTCCGGAGAGCATCTAACGGATTTTCAATTGAAAATATTATTGATTCATTAGACATTAAAGATATTATTAAAAATTTTGTGGCTGCTAAAGCAAGACGGATAAATATGTAAAATAAATCTACATTTATCCTAATTGTTATATAGTTAAAAGCATATCTCCAAATTATCTTTATGTAATAATATTTCTTTTTATATTAAAATAAAAGTAATTTTTGTTTATATATATATTGTTGTATTTATATATTAAAGAAATAAACATTTTTGAAACTTTTTATTATTAAACATTCCTTATTAATGAATTTTCTTTATTATTTTCTATATATATTTTAATCTATTTCATCTATATCTATTTTTCTTATATATTTCTATATATAAGAAAAAATTCCTTATTAATGAATTTTAGTGATTTCACTGTACTACTATTGTTAAATAAAATTTATTTTTATGTATGCGTATAAATTGTTTTGCACTTTTAACAAAGTAAAATTTTTCGTGGAAACTTATTTTTTGGGAGCGCTGAAAAAAGTTTTGCACAAGGGCGTCTCCTACCCACGGCGTGGCACTGGGTAAAGTCATCAGCATACAGGGCAGCTTACAGATGTGGGAAGTCATTCATTTCTCAAGTCAACCTTGAATGCAAAAAAGCATGACAAAACTATCTTGTAGGATAATTTCCTCTTGGAGGTACAGTCAGGAAAGAGGGGTTCCTCCACTCGGACTTGGGCAGATAAAAAGAGGAAGGTTTCCTCAAGACCAAAGCTGTGACACATTTTTCCATATCCAGAAAAATAGATGTGCTTGCATTTTAGGAAGGCATCTCTAATGAATGCTTCCAGCTGAACTAGATAATCAGTTAAGATGTCAAACAACTTTTTTCTTCCAGACACAATCTGAAATTAAAGACATCACACTAGAAAAAAGTGATTTATTAGTCAGTTTTGATGTCTCTGCCATCCCAATCAATGACACAATTCTTCTACAGGACAAATTCCTCTACGATATCACAACAGTCTTTGCCCATGTACTATGTTCTGGCTGTTTTTGTGTGGCAAAATACTTTTTACCTGCAAAAGGAGGGCACAGTATGGGCTTATCGTTTTATCCCCCTTCAATTGCTAACTTTTATATGGAACTTTTGAGCAATGTGCTCTAGATTCCTTTACTCCAAAACCCAAAGTCTGGCTTAGATACATTGACGATGTTTTCGTTATCTGGTCCCATGGATGCCAGATATTAGACACTTTCCTCAGCTACCTAAACAAACAACACAAACAATTCACAACTGAAATTGAAAGTTAAGACACACTTTCTTTTCTAGATATAATTGTTACACGTATTCCTTCCAGCAATCTTTTCTTCCTGTTTATTGTAAGCCTACACATACTGGCCAATATATACACAAACTCTTACTACTACCGAACACAAAAACTAGGTGTCATTAACATACTAACAAACAGGGCTTTGAAGATTTGCTCCAGTAGTGAACAAGCACTTAAAAGTTATCAGCAATACCTTTCTGAAAAACGGCTATAGCAAAAATACTATCAACAAAATTCTTCGCAAGACTTCACTTAAAAACAAATACAAACTAGATTAGAATAAAACCGTAGCCATTCCATTTTGGGATATCAGATAAAATAAACAGAATGCTAAAGAAATACAACCTTAATGCCATCTTTAAACTTCCTCCAAAATTAAAGAACTTATTCAACTCATCCAAGGATCCACTTCCTCTACTAGCCCACCCTGGAGTATACCGTAGTCATCGCACTTGTAATTTGTCTTATATAGGTGAAATCGTGATGGCCTAATTATGGATTAGGCCACCACTTTTGCTGTATTAAAACTATCTATATGAATTTGTTCTTTGAAGATGTTATAAATAGAATATAGCTTTGATGAAGTTTTTTTTTTCCCCACTAGGTCAGGCAGCAGAATAACAGTTGATGAAATCACTGTCGCTTTGGCATACTGTCTGAAATGTAATATAGCTTGTCTTTGATTATATTGTTACGTCCCTATCTTACGATTTTGTTTGTCTTACAAATTGCCTTCGTCTATATTCTTCAATCTTCTACTTTCAAGACATCACCAATATTTCTACTAATATCTGAGTTATTATCCCCCGTAGTATCCCTAGTATTTATATTTTAACTGCGCCCTTTGGGATATTTAGTTTAAGATATTTTATACATAAACAGAGAAAAGGAGCTCAAATATCTGAAAGTGTAACTATTGCAGTCGTGACACTATTTCTTGTTACCCAACATTAATTCCTTAATCTTCCCGTTTCTTAACATTAATTCCCTGCGTGATTAGGCTCGAATGTTTCTAAGCGGTGCATTGGATTAGCAAAATCAGACAACTATTTTATCATTACACATAATGCTTATTATTTCTCTAAGCATATTACATATCAATCACTGAACTAAATTACTTACACACTAAAATTTGCTTAACACAAGTAGTTAGGCTATGATTCGACAAAAGTTACTACGATCATGCCGCCACAAAATTTCATACAAAAACATGAATTCACTTAACATGGACAAATTAGATTACCACACACTATTAGATTATTCAACTTCAAGTACACTAACAAAGTCATTAACTACTCTAGCACATACTTATGACAATTCCGATTCTCTACACATCACACTAGGCATTCAAATTCCTCAGGCTACTTGATTACTCAATTCACACTAATCAAACTCAACATTAACAAAACCATTTACTTCATTAACACACAACTATGTCATTAACTTTCCTTTTACAATATAGTAGGCACTCAAGATTCTTAGGACAATTAATTATTCACAAATTATCAACTCTAGCTAACTTACTTTTAACACTCTCTATCAAATTCTAAAGTCCTATTATAATTTCTCCCAAATCACTTTAACAGTTCCTTATTATGACAATGGTACCTATCACAAACAACTTCTAGTTAACATAAGACAAAATTCACAATACCTTTCTTTAGCTTCACTTACGGGCCTTTACCTTCTACTGAACGAACTTGCTTGCATATCTTCTTGCAATTCAGGGCTATATAAACATCTGCGCGGTCGGCTGTACTATCCGAAACGAGGACATCGACATCTTCACAGTTTCCTATGACTCCATGGTATATTTCGCTTTCTACATAGGAATATGGGAATAGCTTTCCCGCTCACCTTCGATTCCTTGTTGTGGCATGAGGATATAAGCCATATCTCTCCACTCAGGAACACCGTGAAATCCACTAGAAAACCAAACTAAAACCACCGCGACTATCCAAACGTTTCTTCTCCTCTCGCAAAAGGCAATCAGGCCTCAAGCCTCCTTGACTATCTAAACGTCTTCTCCAAAACCCAAAGGAGCCTATTCTCTCCTCGAAAAAAAGCCTCAAAGGTGTGGGGGGTACCTACCCTTTTATAGCTGCTTCCCTAACGGCACCCTTTCTTACTTCTTTTTCCCGCCTCCTACTTGTTTTCCGTCTGTCTACCAATTGGGTAGCATTTTGCCACCATACGTCATTTTGATTGGCAACTCGCAATGAAGTTTCTATCCGGGTACAGGCCCTAAGCGATATTCCGTTATTTCTCTTGTTAGCCTCTATCTTAACCCCTTTCAAATACCTTTCTCAGAATTCTACTTAATGCTTAATCTGTAGCCTCTCACATAGCGTATTCCATAACTCATTCTTTTCCACTTATGTACTTAACTCATGTACTTATGTACTTAACTCTTTCATTCTTAATCGCATTACTATATTAATTCTTAGTTAGCTACTTATTTAATACAAATTCCTTGTTTAGTCATAATACATCTTAATGCATTCTTTTCTTTTGTTATCTTAGCTAAACAATAGACCTTTACAATTTTACTCAATTTATACTGGATGCAAGAATATTATATTAATTAAATTATTCCTTTTATGCAGGGGTTTTTATTTATGTTATTTATTTTTCATGTTACACCATGATAACCGAGAATATTTTATTCTCAAGATATCAGGTGTAACAATATATGTGTATACTCCAGATGATGACCTAAATATGAAGGTCAAAACATTGAGGAATTAAATTAATTATTCCTAACATGGTTGTCTCCATAATTTTACAGAGATGTTTATGTGAACAGTTTAAATTCAAATGGTTCAAACGACATGGCTGGAACTCTCTACTAAATATGATTTGTCTAATTTAAATTTTTTTTATCACTGAAAATTTAAATTTCATAATTTTTGTTTCTATTGCTATGTATACTGGATTTGTAATAACTAAAAATTTAATTAATTAAAATATTTGATTAAAAAAACTTGTTTCACATGGTTATAATTTATTATAACACAAATGTTAAAAAGCTATTTTTATTACTGATAAAATGCATTCCTGTCTTATTTCTCCAAAGAAAGATTCTGTCGTCACCACTCCTTAGTTTTGATAATATTCTGATCACTGGTTAAGATCAGTTGGGTTGATTTGCACATCTAGCCTATCCTGACAACATAATCACTTCCATAGCCTCCTCAGCTTCAAAAACTATTATTTTTCATCCAAAATTCTATTTCACTGCAGAACTACCAACACTTTAAAAATACTAAATTTGTCTGACCATAGAATATTATTCTCACATTTAGGTTGGTGCACTCAAAACCTACCTATGAATGCTCGACTGTATATACAAGGCAATCAATTTGTTTAACAGATGACCCTATCTCACTTCCCTTCATCAATTTTTCACAGATGCTTCTTTTCTGCATTATTATGCCTTTTTTGTAAGTATTTTCCAGAGTTCTACTCTGCTGATCTGGACATCACTATTCCTCCACTTCCTCTAATCATGTAAGAATACAGGTCAACATCCACATACAACTCAGCTCCAAACTTATCAAATTACCTCTTCCTTCATAATATCTACCTCTGTACTTTAAAACATCCTTCTCTATTTTTATCCAATGGAAAACAAGGGAAAATACAACATTCCGCACTTCAAGGCACACATTATTAGATTCCTTCTTTCTCTGTAACCACTTGCCCACACATGGCACTTTGTTATACGTTTTATGATCTTTGTGTGGAGTTGATTAAAACTCTTCCTCAAATCAGCTTCAATATTAAAGAAAATCATCTAAATTCAGTAATTATGACTGTCAAGCTTTCTAATATTTGAATTGGGTTTGTGTTCCCCATTAAGACCTATTGTAGATGCTACAAATGCACCTTGCTATAAAATGTCAAAACAGCTGGCTAACTCTCTGACCCCCCACCTCACTGGACTTTCTGCATCCTATATAAAAAACTCTACCCATTTTAAAATCCTAATAGAAAATCTAACATTAAACATAGACATACTGGTAAGCTTTGACATCTCCTCACTGTTTACCAGTATTCCCTTAATTGATACCTTAACACTCTTAGAAAACGTTTTTCCTTCTGACATCTTAGATCTCTTTTCCTTTGCATCAATTCTGGTTATTTTTCTTGGAAGAACAAAATCTACAAGTAGATAGAGGGAACTGCCATGAGTTCCCATCCCTTCTTGCCAATTTTTATATGGAATATTTTGAAAAATGAGCCACAGACTCAGACCCTCTCAAACCTTCTATCTGGCTAAGATATGTAGATGATGTGTTCTCTATTTGGCCTCATGGCCTACATCCAAAAATCCAGTTTACAATGGAAAATAACAATAGTTTACCCTTCCTAGACACCTTAGTTACACGCCTTCCGAATGATACACTTTCCTTCACTGTATACCGAAAACTTACACACACACAGGCAGATACATTTACAAACTCTCTACCACCATCCCGCTCAATAATATGGCATTATTAAAACTCTAACCAAGAGGGACCACAATCTTTGTTCCAGTGGAACTGCTCTTGCAACTGAGCTCGACCACATACACAACACCTTCCTCTCCAATGGCTACAGTGATCATAGTATTCAAAAAATAATCAGTTCCTCCCCGCATTCCCTGGCCATCTCTTCAGAAAGAGTTTAGAAATGCCATCACCATACCCTACATTCGTGGCACAGTGGAAAAATAGCCAAGATTTTAAATAAGTACAACCTACACACAGTATTTAAGCCTCACTGCAAACTTGCTACCTTTATCCGTTCTACAAAAGATCAGCTCCCTCCTCTCTCAGTGCTGAGCTTATAATTTACCCTGTTCCTGTAAGCTGGCATACTTTGGACAGACAGACAGACAAATCAGCAACCACCAGCCTAGAGGAATACAAGTCATACATCTGCAACCATGACTATGGTCAGTCAGGCCTGGCTGACCATGTCTTGGATGCAGTCCACAGGATCTCTCTTGATAAAAAAAACACCCATGCTCCACCACAGTAAATTCAAAAAAGAGAGACTATTTTTAGAATCCACAGAAGCTCTCAGAAATCAACCAAATCTAATTAAACACGGTTCCATTAAGCTTCCTAAGATTTGGGAAACACTAATCATCAGAGATCCCACCTTATATTCCAGGTCACCTACAACCGCCTATAGAGGGAGCGCCACCTAGATAGGACTTTAGCGTCACCCACGTGATTGACTTAGTATTGTGTGGTATTTGTGTATATGTTACATCAGTTTTTTTTTTGTAATCCCTGAAGTTGTCTCAGTGACCGAGATGAAATATAGAAGTGTTAAATTCTGTTTTAATCCTTTCTGGGTGCTGTATACAATCCATTAAGCCTCCAACATGATGTCCTCACGGAACTTAAACCTCAACGCACGGAGGCATTAACAGCTTTGCACATCCCTACTGTATTAACAATACTATTCATTCTGAAAGACATTTCTCATCCATATCTTGAAAATATTAGATATGAGTGCCACTTGTCATGCCAGTTGGGTGGTTTATTGAGATAGATTAAAATCACAAGTTAATCAGTAACGAATAACACTGAAAGCTGTGTACTTCAATGAGTACATCTTGCCAGTATCATCATTGATCAAAACTGACAGGAACATGAAATTCTATATATAAGTTTAGTTTTAATCATTTTTACTTTCCAGAACAATTTTACCATGCATATATAAAAAAAAAATAAAATTTCTTTTTCTCTGTATGGGTAATAAACATTCACAATTAGATAACCTGATTTTCTTACCTGAAACACAATGCCAGTAACAACAACACGAAACTGGAGTAACAAAAAATATGTTGTGGGATCAAAGGATACCAAATTGATAAATGCTAGGTTGTTATACAAGGTGTACAACAAGGCAGGAACAAAATATAGCAGTAACACTGAAATAAATATTAAAAGCTTCATTAATAAAAATATACTTATCAATAACCAGTCAAGCACAAACCCATATGAAATTAATATCTAAACTTTACATATTTAATTAGGGAGGACATAATTTGGTGTAAAGTGGATGACAAACAATATTAAACAGGAACTGCATGTGAAAACGAGGCTATAGAAGAGATATAAGGAGAGGAGTGGAGGATAGATACATGAAGAACATAAGATGCAGGCCAGGAGAGTGACTAGTATGGTAAGGAAGGCAAAACTGGAATATGGGAAGAGACCGGCCCAAAGATCCAAAGAAAATCCTAGGGAATTTTTTAGCTATGTGGCCAGTAGGAGGAGAAATGATTGTGGAAGAATAACATTGTGGGATAGAAATGAGAGGAGAGTGACTGATACAGAGGACATAATAGATTGTTCAATGAACACTTTATTGGAGTATTTCATCCTGGAGGAGTAAATTTTAATACTAGAGGGATAGAGAAGGTTTGAAGTTTAGAGGTGCAGGAGGAGAGTATGTTCCAAATACTGAGTACTCTGGATGTCAGTAAAGCTGTGGGACTGGATGGTATTTCACCACGAGTTTTGAGAGAATGTGCTAAAGAATTGACAGCTCCTTTGACCTGGCTTTTCAATGGAAGTCTGGTTATGGGAAAGATGCCCAGGGAATGGAAGAAAGGTAAGATAGTGCCATTGCAAAAGGGCAGTAGCAGACTGGGAGTGTCTAATTATAGGCCAGTTTGTAGTCATCAGTAGTTGTTAAGATCTTGGAGAAATTAGTGAGGGACTGTATACAGCAATGGGCAGATGAGGGTAATGTTATCTGTGAGTCAGCACAGATTTGTTAAGTGGTGCTTTTGTTTTAGTAATATGCTAGCCTTTTATAATAAAGTTACAAGAGCAATAGATGAGGGAAAGGCATATACTGCTATTTTCTTGGATTTAGCAAAGGAATTCACAGGGTGCCACATATGATAAGATGATATTTAAGTTGCAGCACATGGGTTTGGATCTCGGGTTGGTCAACTGGATTCGGGATTGGCTGTCCGATAGATATCAGAGAGTTGTTTATGGCGGGGAAGTTTCAAGGAGGCAGAAGGTTACAAGTAAGGTCCCACAGGGCTCAGTACTAGGACCTATTTAAATTATACATATTTGGTCGTTTTATAATAGAAATACAATTTTATTAATACAGACCAGTTTACAATAAAACTTATATTAAAACCTACCAGTTTCGCCAGCAAACTGTCTGGCTTTTTCAAGGTGTTTACGGAGATATGAAAACTAGTAAATGCAAATTGAAAGGAACATAAAAAACGTTGTAAACCAACTAGTAGCTATGGTTACGTTTCGCATGACAGAGATGACTTATTATTCTTATTCATCATCACGCATGCGTTGTCGACGTGTAATGTGATTACTGGCTAGCTGTAGTTCAGATTGATTGAGAGAGAGGATCAAGTTTTTCCACGAACTGTTTAGAATTACACACTGATTTCTGTTGAGGTTTCTGCCAGTTATTGACACTATTGTGGCTTCCTTAAATAAACGATGCCTGTAGTCGTCATCAAGATATGGCATGGAGCTGTTTTGCCAATCTGTCGTGTGGTTAGACGTACAGAAATGATGTGCTAAACCAGAAGATGTAGTTTACATCACCAACAAGTTCTTTTTGTCTAATTTCTAAACTTCGTGAAGTTTGTCCAATGTAGGCAAGACCACAGGAACAGGGAATGTAATATACTCCTGGATATTTGTAGAATGGCACTTTATCTTTTGGGGATCCTAAAACTTGTCTGATGTTGGTGGTTGGTTTGAAGACCACTCTGATGTTATGGGCTCTTAGTATTCTTGCTATTTGATAAGAAATTCACTTGATGAAAGGTATCACTACAGTAGAAATGTGCTGACAGTGGGATTCTTCTTGTCTGGGGTTGTCATTGTATAGATATTTTTTGATGATGTTTTGAGGATATCCATTTTGTGATAATGTGTTGGCTATTAGTGAGAGTTCATTCTGTGTATCCTCCTCTTCTGATATCAACTTTTTGGCTCTATGTTTCAACATGTGGATAATGCTCAGTTTGTGTGTCTTGTGATGGTTTGAAGTATAATGCAGATATCTTCCAGTATCTGTGGGCTTTCTGTAAATGGATAATTTGAGACTGTTAGGTTGTTTTTTTTATCAAGATATCTAAAAATTGCAGTTGGTTGTTGTTTTCCACTTCCAGAGTGAATTTTATCTTGCTATGTATTGAGTTGATTTTATCAACAAACGATTTTAGGTTATCTAAGCTGTCTTGCCATATGATGAAGATATCGTAAACATATCTCCACCATGTAGATGGTCTCGGAGAGATTGCAGAGAGAATTTCTTTTTTAAGTTTTTCCATGAAAAGGTCTGCACAAGATGGTGATAGTGGGCTTCCCATTGCTAGGCCTTCTAATTGTTGGTATATGGTGTTGTTAACCTTGAAGAAATTAGATTGAAGGCAGTGTCTAAACATCTGCGTGATGTCTAGAGGAAAGAGATCTTGGATGATGTTTATTACCTCTTCTACTGGTACATTGGTGAAAAGGGATACATCTAGACTGGCTAGTATGTCTGTTGGTGCAATCTTAATGGCTTGGAGTTTATTGACAAAATGTTGGCTATTCTTGATATAGGATTCAGTTGATCTTATTTTATTATTTAATAAGTTTACAAGATGCTTTGCCAAAAGGTAGGTTGGTGATGATCTTCCATCAACTATTGGACGGAGAGGTATATCCTGATTATGTATTTTAGGTGTCCCATATAGTCTTGGAGTGATAGGATGTGAGGATTTTAGTGTTCTCTTCACTTCTTCTGGCCAAATGTTACAATTTCTGATTAGTTGGTTTGTTTCATTATGATTTTTGATTGTGGGGTCTCTGTCTAGGATCTTATAAGTGGAGTTGTTTGATGGTAATACGTTTAACTTATCATAATAATCTTTAGCATTGAGGATAACTGTAGAATTTCCCTTATCAGCTTTTGTAATAATGATATCTTTGTTTTTCTTCAAGTTGAGAATTGCCTTTCTATTATAAGGGGACGTGTTGAGAACAGGTTGTTTGGCTTTGGCTAGGATTATTGTACTTTTGAATCAAATAGTGTCGGCCACGTTTTGTGGTAGTGGATATAGGCCTTTTTCAATTCCACACATAAAATCCATTTTAGGAATGTGTTTGGGCGTAATCGCGAAATTAAAACCTTTTTTGAGAATGTCAGATTCATTTTTTGTGAGGCTATGATTTGACAAATTGAAAATCACTTTGTCATCCGGGAGGTTGTTCTGTGTCTGATATTTTTTCCTGTACAGTTCATTGAATTTCCTAATATAAGTTTTAATAGGTTTTAATATAAGTTTTATTGTAAACTGGTCTGTATTAATAAAATTGTATTTCTACTAGGACCTATATTGTTTAACCTTTATATCAATGACATTTGCATCAATGACTTTATATCAATGACAATGAGAAAACCAGGATGTCCTCTTAAACGATTCAACAATGACTTCTAAGGCCAAACAGGCCATGCTAGGCCTAAATCCTTGATACGTATGATGATGATGATCAATGACATTGTCAGTGGATTGCAGGGGGATATTCAGTTGTTTGCAAATAATGTGAAGCTGTGAAGGGTTATTAGTAATAGTGTAGATGTGGTAGTTCTGCAAGAGAATTTGAATAAGCTAGACAGATGAGTAAATGAATGGGGGTTTTGGTTTAATGAAGCAAAATGTAAGTTCTTGAGGTATGGGACACTCCATACTCTATTGGAAGAGTTGTACTGGAGGAAATAGGTGAGACAAGAGATCTGGGATTGATGATTGATAGAAACCTGAAATTCAGGGGACATATTGCAAAGTGTTGAAGGTAACCCAGAAGATTGCTGCAATACTGAGAAGGACGCTGACCTGCAGAGATAAGAGTTATCATTCCATTGTATAAGACCCTGATCAGACCACACTTAGACTATTGTTCTCGATTTGGTCCCCAGGATTTGAAGTGGATAGATTAACTGTGAAAAGGGTACAGAGGCAGATAACAAAGATGGTTTCAGGATTGTACGAGGTTAGTTATGAGGATCGGCTGAGGGAATGTGGACTGCAGAGTTTGGTAGATAGAAGAAGGAGAGGTGATATGATTGAGACTTTTAAACTTTTGAGAGGTGGTTACAGGGTTGACACTGGGGAGTTCTTTCGTTTGGTTGAACAGTGGGAAAGAGTGATGACAAGGGGCCATCCCTGGAAGTTACGAATGGAAACCGTGAGCAAGAGGGTAAGGAGTGGTTTCTTTGCACGGAGGGTAGTTGAAGCATGGAATGCATTGCCTGATAGAGTGGTGAGAGTGAGAACGGTCAATGAGTTTAGGGAGTGGTACGATAGACTGTGTTTCCTAGGAAGGATCTCCGGCAATGAGTCTTTTGACTCCATGGAGGCCTGAATAATAATAATAATAATATTTTATTAAAATCCACTGTGTTTAATCTCCCTACCGTGTGGATGGTGAAGCATACGACAGGGAAACATGGATAAGAAGTGCTAACCATCAGAAATGTGATAATTCTTCACACGCAGGAAAACCCTTAGCCAAATTAATATGAATTCACAGCTGCATTTCAGGGTCAGTGCTACTAAGCAGAACAAAACATGTAGTTCCTTACAGTATATGCAGTGTAGCTATAATTTTAAATAAATACAGACTAAACATATATAATATTTCTAATCCTTTCATTATATAATTTTGTTGTTATGGCAGGACAAAATAAGAAAAACTTCCATACTAAAATATGATTTTTTTTTTTTTAATCTCAGCAGAAAAAGCTGCAATCAAGTATTGTACATGCATCTTTTATTGCCCTAGAAAAACATGCAAGATTTATTTATTTATTTCTGTTCATTTTGCCTAATTATGGTTAGGCAGTCATATATGTTTTTGTTCTCGAAGAACTTTACTGAATATAATTATTTTCTCAAAATAATTCTATAAAATAATTGCAGTGGTATTTATTAAAACTTCACTGTCTCTCTAAATTAAATCTTGTTTATTCATAATTCAAGTTAGAAGTTACTTCACAGAATGCTTAAAGTTTCTACACCTGTATAGATTTGATTTACAGAATACAAGCCACAACATTTATAATAATATATATTATGTTATCTGCAATCCTTTGAACCACAATTTGCCAATCCTGTTTCAAAGAATCTCACACATTATGAATTGAAACAAATAATGTATCACTAAGCTTTCTGCACAGCATGCAACTAAAGCAAATATCAATTATGAATGTCATCCTTAATTATTTTCGATGTTCAGTTGGCAAAAATAGCGAGAAAATAATCTGCACTTTGTTTTGAGAAAAGAAAAAAAGAACGTAAATAAACTTTGGTTCTGAAACGTTTATGCCCAATAAAGAAGAAATTATTGTATGTGGCCTTTTTTAAGTCGCTATACTTTTGCTATTTCTTTTAAACTAAAAATGTATAAGTACATGCTCTCCAAGTGATTTACACTTTCAATTCTCTTCAACAATTTTGAAAATTAACCTGAAATATCTGCAGTCTGAATAGGCAGATAAAATCTCACCGCAAAAAAAAAAAAAAAAGTTGAACACCTGTCTTCACCTGCACTTTATTTAAATCATTCTTCCTTTCTTTCTGTCCTTTCCAAGATATCATATAATTTATAATTTTAGATAATAAAAGTGATGATGTGATTATCAAATTATGTGACTTTAAGGGTGATGAGGCTGAATTAATTTCAACAAAAATACTGTGTCAGTCTGCAAAAGTAACATCAGTATTTCTGCTTAGATGTCTGTGAATCAATCAAATGGATGAAAACAAAACATGAAATTGCTGATGTATACTGCATATGTTGAACTACTGCTTAAGACTCTTTAGTGCGACTTTTTTGGAAAGTGAAAATAATCAGCCTTAAGCTTATTCTGGGATATAGAGAATTATTACCTAGTATTTCTAAAATATCGCATATTTTAGAAATTGCAGTAGCAGTAATAATATTTTGAACTTTTTTGTAAGAAAAAAAAAAAAAAAAAAAAACTAATACATCATCATCATCAAATTCCTGCCATGTACCCTCAAGGGGTGTACAGGATATGACAGTACTACATGAAAAATTTACATCATTACTAACTTCCTATCTACAATTTTCCTCCAAATCAGTCTGTTACTTGTCAAGACTCCAACATTATCAGATCTTATATTTCTATCGTCTAAGGCACTTTGTACCGTATCAATCCACCTATATCTTGGTCTTCCTCTGGGTCGTTTTGCTGCCAACCTGGCAGAGAACACTTGTTTTGCTAATCTTTCCTCTCCCATTCTATTTAAGTGATCACACCACCTTAGATTAGCTCTGCTAATGCATTCCTGGATGCTGACAATGTCAAGTTCTTTCCTGATATCCTCATTTTTAATATGATATTGCCATTGATGCCATCTGTTCATGCCTCTAATCTTTCTCAGGACTCTCATATCTGCGGTCTCTAGTCTTTGGTCAAGTGTTTTACTTCTGACCCAGCTTTCGGATCCATAAGTTAAAACTGGTTTGAACACTGTCTTGTATACAGCTAATTTAGTGTTCTGACTAATTTCTCTCTTATTCCATATGAATTTATTCAATTGATTTCCCACTATACCAGCTTTGCAGATTCTGTTGTCTATTTCTATATTTAATTTACCATCTTCAGTAAAAATTGTGCCTAAGTAGCTGAAATGTTTTACTTGTTCCACAGGTTCTCCATTCACAACACAGTTGACATTTTCAATGATTCTGCCTATTTTCATTGTCTTTGTCTTTTTATTTCTGACCTTCATACCATACCTATTACAACAACTATTCAAATTAGTCAGAGAATCTTGCAGACTTGTAGCGGATTTATTTAGAAGTATAACATCATCCGCATAAAGCAAAGAGCTGACATTAACATCTCCAATTTTGATATCAGGTTTAATACCACTTTCCTTCATAATGTGATCCATATAGATAATGAATAACGGTGGGATAATGTACATCCTTGTCTCACACCAGATTTAACATTAAACCATCTTCCTGTACTTCCTTCAATTCTGACTGCTGACTTACAACTCAAATAAAGACTAAGTATTGCTTGATATAATGCCCCATTGACACCATATAACTGCAGCATATTGAATAGCTTCTCTCTTGACACCTTGTCATATGCCTTTTCCAAATCGACAAAACTTAAATACAGATCATTGTTATATTCCCATGCTTTCTCGACTATTTGTCGTAAAGTGAAGATCTGATCCTGACAGCCTCTATTTTGCCTGAATCCACCTTGTTCTTCACCAAGCTTTTCTTCCACAATTCTTCTCAACCGTTTCTCAAGTATACTTGCATAGATCTTGCCAGGAACACTCTGTAGGGAAATACCTCTGTAATTCTCACATTCAGTTTTATTTCCCTTTTTATATATGGGTACTATGAGAGCTCTACTCCAATCATCGGGAATTCATCCCTCTGTCCAGGCTTTCTGAACTATGCACTGCAGCCACTGTAAGACTTTTATACCACCATACTTCAGTATTTCTGGTCAAATATCATTTACTCCTGCTGCTTTTCCACATTTCAAGCCTTTGATGGCTTTTTCTACTTCAAGTATGGATATGTAGTCCTGACTGTATGCCTGTTGAGTGTTTTTTTACCACTGTGCTATCACTGCTTGTTTCATTTAGCAATTTTTCAAAGTAATTACTCCACACTTCAAGGATATCTTTTTCTCCTGTTTTAATGTCACATTTATCATCTCTAACTCCTTTTACAGCACTCTTTCCTCCATTCCTAAGCTTCTTCAACAACCTCCAGAATATTTATCCACCTTCTTGATATTTATTTTCTATATTCTTGCCGCAGTCCTCCCATGACTTTTGTTTAGCTAGTTTTACACACTATTTAGCTTTCTTACATTTGTCTCCTCTGTATTCTGTAAGAGCAAAAGCTGATTTATTTGCCAGGAACTTTTGGTATGCTTTCTTCTTTTCCTTCACTGCCTCTTTAACTTTCTGTGTCCACCATTTTTTCTAATTTTTCTAATCTTGCAGACAACCTCACCACATGTCTCTCTAGCCGAATCATTCAGGGTTTTCTTCAAGGCTTGCCACTGAATCAACAAGATTTGGTTCCTGTTCTCAAACTCTTTCATTTTTCCTTCAATAATCTGTGTATTTTAGTCTACAGTTCACATCTGAGAGCTGCTCAACTTTTATCCGCTTTAAAACTTTCTTGCATGTCATTCTTTTCAATATGAAATTCAGTTTTATTCTGCTCAAGACTAAATAGTGATCACTTCCAATTTCAAATCCTCTGTACACTCTGGTGTCCTGCACCAGGGAGAAAACATCACTATCAACAATAACATAGCCAATGAGACTTTTCTTATTCCTTGCCTCTTCTCTCCATGTGAATTTGTGCACATTTTTATGTTGGAACATGGTGTTAGTAATAACCAGTCCATGTCCTGAGCAGAAATTCATCAGGTATTTGCCATTGTTATATTTGCTTTGTTCTTTATGTTCTATCTTAAATCCTTGTCGTACTAACTAAGCCTGAAATCTCTAAGTTATCTCTCAGGGCTGCTTCTTTGTTCGGAACTCTGACAAAATTTATTTATTTTAGCTGTGCCAGCCAGAGTCCTAGTACAGAAGAATTCTTGTACAAAGAAACTTTCCCAGAGTTTAAGTATTACCTAATCTTATTAAAGTATTAAGTGCCTATAGAAACTTCAACATTGCAGTCATGGCCTAAACTTTCTTTAATTTCCCCTTATTCACAGGTTCGAACTTTAGTGAGTAGTAATTTCAATCTCATGCTCAGATGAACTCAGACTTAAATGGAAAACATGTTTATTAATTATCAAAATTTCATACAATAAACTTTTACATATCAAGGTATGTCATATCAGAATTCTAATTCATTAGCTGAGCTATAAGGAACACATTAATTGTCAAAATGCTCTAATTTTTCATCTATAGATTAAGTAAGCATATATTTATCATGAAACAGTAATTCAGAATTCTAAGTAAAACTTGCTAACAAAGGTCAATTCACATTCACCTAAGTGTTGTGTACTCTCAGGCTTTCAGACTACTAGTCCGATATAATTAGATTAACGCGTTACTGAGCACAAAAGTCACTTAAAAGTTCTTTCTTCTCAATCAGAAATCTGTTCTTCTCTCTTTGCCCCAATACTAATCGTTACAAGAACAAGGAATTTACTGTACTTTACCAGTGTCCTGAGAGGATATCGTGCTTCTTTTCATCTGTCCTTTGTTGTCAGACGTCTTTCTGCTTTATCGAGTCGCGTCCACGTGGAGATTACGCTGATCGACGCAAATCGCCATTCCTTGCACTTTGCCGTATATACGCTCGTCTACTGGATCGATATCGTCATCTCGGCCATCCTTTTTGAGGAACTTATTCCGCTGTTTTTGCATCGGTAAACTTTTACCGATGGCCCTAGTTTGTCTGCCGTCAGCTCACGTATAGCATGCCCGACTCCTTGAGCTAGCAACCAGGAAGGAGAATACTTCCGGTGCCGTCGATCGGTCAGCACTCTGCTTGTCTACACGAGAAAGCAGGAACAGAAAAAACGGGGGGTTCAGACCTGAGTGAACTCGCTTTTTATTCTTCTTTTTAGCACCCTCTTTTCATATTGGAGGATCTCTCACTGTGCTCTTCTATTCGCCCCTACGCGCTTGCATCACATTTCTGCTCCCTGAAGAGTGCTCATTTCGCCGAACGCGAGTTCGGCGCGCCTTCCACGAATGCTTTCATTGTGCCGTTACATCATCGTAGGCAGTTAGCTAGCAACCTTTGAACCCTTGTTTGCACTTAGATTTACATTCTTATACAGTATAATTTAGGCATCAATAATTTTAACAATATAATTCTAAGTGAAAAAAATTTCTAACTCAGAATTTTTGTTTCTTGTTAAATCTTGAATGAATGACTTTTTGTTGAAGGAGTCTCCATTCATGATCTGACACCATTATTATTAGTTTTGCTCTTTTCTCCAAATTTTCCCGAAATATTTTTGTATGTCTGACAATCACTTTTTACTCTGCTATTTAGATATCCAACAAGGACCAACTTTTCCTTTTTCATTGTCACTTGCTTCCTCTAGAGCCTCAAAAAATTCCTCCACTTCTACCTTAGTAGAACCTTCTGTGGGACCATAGGCACAAATACGTCTCATTGTCCAGTTCCCCATTCTGATATTTGCCCAAATCACTCTACTTGACACTGCCTACCATTCAAGAAGATGAGCCTCATATTTTGTGTTGAATACTATGGCTACTCCTTCTTTTCCTTGATTGTCATTGCCTGAATATAACATTTTGTATTTATTGCTCAGAAAGATTTCACCAGTTTTTGTCTTTTTTGTTTCAGTCACCCCTATTATGACGATCTGGTACTTATCTAATTCCTCCACTAGCGCCATTTCTTTGCCATTCAGGATTCTTATGTTGATAATACCGATCTTTAACTTTAGTGATGTTGAGTTGGGGTGTGTTTTCAGATTTGTTCTAGTAGCTGACTTTTCGCTGTTCGCCCTGGTTCCCTGGCGAAAACAACAGGGGTCGTGTTTAACTGGGCGACGCCCCAGCTGGCATGAAATTTTGTCATGTTGTACCATCATTTTGTATTTTGGTTTAACCAATAGGAATACAATTTGGTTGGCTAAATCCCAAATTGCCAGCCCATCCTCGTTCGTTCAGCAGCCAGGTAGATACCCAACAGGGTGCACCACGAGAAGGTGAGGATTGGACATTAGGTCAGAAGCCCTGGTTGGTTCTCCGCATTCCTTTAAAGGCTATGTGGAGGTTTCCTCTCAGTTATACAGCTTTGACCCTTAAGTAGCTAATATAAGATAACTAAATAAGAAAGACCAATAATTTCCTAACTTATTAAAGCATGTTTGGCAAATCCATTGTTCAGGCTCATTGGTACTTAATACAAGACTTGTGTTCTTCTAGATGAATAAAAGCAGATCTTCTGATTTGTCCAAAATAACATACCCAAAAGAGCAAGGAATCTGGTAGACACCTGGATAACTGAGAGGTGGAGCATGTCCTTAGGAGAAATGAGAAAGATGGAAATTTTTCTGATGCGGCAAAAGGCAACAAAAATATTCTGCAGTTTTAAAACTTTCACTGTGCATTCAGCAACGTCATGCGCATAAGGGAGAATGCAAGTTATTTCTTCTGTACTAGAAGAGGTAGAGATACCATAACTATTAAAAGCTTTTCTGATGAAAGAATCCTTAAAACCATTAGATAAAAAAAAAAAGTGGAATTAATATGATGTAATTTTTTAAAAGTTTGTCTGAAGAACAAAGAATAAACACAATGTACTAAAAGTGCTTGTTCTTCAGATGAACTTTTAGAGACAGAATTACATCATATTAATTACATTTCCCCCCCCCCTACCTTTAGTACATACAAGAATTTATTATGATGAATTAATAAAAGATAATCTCTTGAGGAGAATGAAAGGTCTTCACAGTTATCCATGTGCTGTCATCAACTAGTATCATGGTTATTTGTTATTAAATATGTTTCACTGACAAAGATATATAAACTGGGGAACAAGTGTTTCATCAAAAATCCCCCCCCCCATATGCATGAATGTGAATATCATACTGTTGAGAGCAGGGGATAGATGGTTAGACACACATGAATAAGAAATAAGCAAACTATTACCTCTGACATTTCCTGTAACATCTTGCTTGAATTGATTACATGTATGGCTATAAGAAAATGAGAAAAATATTTTATTTTGCTTTTACTAAAAACAACAACATAAAAATACAAAATCATTATTGATTTAACAATATAACATTCTGCTCCATCTTGCTTTATATATATATATATATATATATATATATATATATATATATATATATATAGTAAGCTCAAAGCCATGTTACATCCAAATAACCTGGCTTTCGCCAAACCTAATTGCAAGGATAGTTTATCTTATCTCTATAGTTTATTATGTTCTGTCAATGCATATGTTCCATGGCAAGTCTTATTTTACCAAAGGAAAAACCTAAATTTTCCAGGTGGTAAAGTACTACTTGGATCCTAAACATGATTTGATTTCAAGTCTTTTCAACCAAAATGCTTCACATGCACACACTAAGCACTGTGTGCATGTGAAGTCTATAACATTAATGTTAACAAAATCACCAGTTTATAAGAGTAAACAAAAAAATGTTCAGGTGTTTTTCACATTTTAAAATTTCCCTCTTCATCTTTTAACAAATATGAATGAGGTCTTTTGAGAATATAAAGGAGAGACAGAAAACCAAACATCTTTCTATTTCAAAGACAAAATTTTAAATGTAACTAACGATACTTGATGTTGGTTGTTATTTATAACAGTGCTCAATGATTTAAATCATGGAACAAAAATAATTTGAGTTAATATTTATTATTATGTGGGTACCTCCATGGAGTCCAAAGACTCACCGAGGGAGACCCAATTTATCCACACAATCCATCAGACCTCTCTTTGAACCCATTAACAGAACAAGCACTCACAACTCATTCTGGCAACCCATTCCACTCATTCACCACTCTCCAAGCAAAAAATCTTGTTCTCACACTCCTACTGACCATACCTTTATTCAACTTCCAGGGATGACCCCTTGTTCTGGTCCCTCTAGCCAAATGCTGAAACATTTCCCCTGAATCTATCCTATAAAATCCTTTACACTACTTAAATATTTCTATCATATCTCCTCTTTTTCTCCTATCAACCAACTTCTTCAATCCACACATCTTCAACCTATCCTCATAAGGCACATTACACAGGCCTCTCACCATCTTAGTCATTCACCTCTGAATCCTCTCCACTGCTTCCACATCCCCAATAAACCCAGGTGACCAGACTTGAGCACAGTAATCCAGATGAGGGCATATCAAAGCCTTTATACAGAGCAATTACAACTTCCTTATCTCTACTTGTTAATGTGTTCTTCACTACCCAAGTAATCTTATGTGCTACCTTAGCAATATGTCCTCTAAACTTTAACTCTCTGTCTACCACTACCCCTAAATCTCTAGCTTCACTATATTTCCTGGAGTACAGTGCCATCAATGTGATAAACAGCTTGTAATCTATTTATCCCAAAGTGCATAACTTTACATTTCTTGACATTAAACTGACACCCATTATCTTTTACCCATACTGACAGCCTATTTAAATCATCCTGCAAGCTCTCCACTTCACCTTGATTAACTATTACTCTACCTAATTTTGCATCATCAGCAAACAACTGAATATTTCATTTCATGTTATTTCCTATATAATTTATGTATAAATTAAACAGTAATGGTCCTTCACCGAACCTTGTGGCACACCATTAGTCACCTTCTTTCCCCTCGATTCTGGCCCTCCATATACCACTTTTTGATATCTGTTCAGCAGCCACACTACTCTTAACCAGTGTCATATTCATCCCCATTTGTTCTAATTTGCATAACAGTGTTTCATGTAGTATTCTGTCAAATGCCATTGCAAAATCATTGTGTAGCCATTTCCTTTATCCAACTCAGCTGTTACTCTATTATAAAAAGTTAGTAAATTACTAAGGCATGACTGATCCTTCACAAAGCCATGTTGACCCTTGTACAGTATCATATTTTTATCTATCCATTCTTGAATTCTCTTTTTTACCAATTTTTCTAATACTTTTACCACCATGCCTGAGATACTGACTGGTCTATAATTTGCTAGTGTAGTCTTAGAACCTCCCTTATACAAAGGAATAATTTTGCCCTCTTTCCACTCCTTTGGAACTCTACCAAAGCTGAGACTTAAATAGATTAGTCAAAAGGTATTGCCAGTTCTCTTGCATATTCTCACAAAACCCTAGCTGATATCCCATCTAATCCTACAGCTGTATTTACAATGAGATTCAGCAATATCGTAAGGACCTCAATGAGTCCTTACGATATCATCCACCTCTGTTTCCACATTAGTATCTGTCACATAGGTAAAAGCAGTAATCTCACTAGGAAGATATATGCTTGCAAAGTGGTCACTCAGTAACTCAACTATTTTATCTACTTCTATCTCCTCATTACCATCATCACTCATTATGGTTAATCTTCCACAGTCATCCTTTGGCCTGCTCGGCTAAATTCTTCTCATAATTCAATTTTGCCTTCCTTGCCATGCTGGTCACTTTTCTTGCTTCAGCCTTATACAGTTCATGGATGATATTACTCATCCATCTAACTCCTACCCAATTAACCCTCCTTCCCTGAGGTATACAATTTAATACTGCTTTCTTTAGATGATCCTTAACTATATCCCATGCACTACTAAAATCCTTATCCTGCAGTGTTTTATGCCAGATTTAAGCTTCTTCATGTCATAATCACCTGCCTTGTAGTTCCACAAATACTCCTTCTTGAGAGAACATTCTTCATGTTTTACAATTTCCAAGTCAAGACCGCATGGTCACTTTCACTAATTGGAGGCCATGTTGTCAACTTGGTTATGGATAGCTCTTCTGATCCTATGATCAGGTCCAATACTCTCCCATCCCTAGTCCTCCTCCATCACATGTTGCCTTAAATAATTATCTCTCAGCAGGTGTATAAATTCCATTTCCTTTCTGCCATGTGACCTTTCTTTCTTCCAGTCTATATCAATATAGTTGAAATCCCCCATAATAATCGCTCGACTTGTACTCATTGTATTAATTTGACAATGCAGTCTTCCAGATCACCTGTGGAATTCCCTGGCCAACAACCAACTGTATATTTTGTCCCTGGTCTTAATCTCACACTAGATTGCTTCAAATGAACAGCCACCCTCCTGCCTGTCTCCTATTATTTTTGGTTGCAATTCATCTGCTATCATCAACAGTACTCCTACCTCCATCCTATCTTCTCTATCTCCAATAAAAATACTAAACCCTTCACATTCAATCCCTGTAACTACATCATCTGCTGTTAGCAAAGTTTCACTAATGCCTATAACTTTTGGTGAGGTTGCACTAATCAACGCCAAAAACTCATCCCTATTTAGCTGGATTTCAAACCAAGATCTTCAGAGCACATATAAAGCACATATAACTGTAGTAAGACTCACATTCAATGATATTGCTGCAGAACATTCAACTTGTAAATGTCAAGGAACGTCCTATCAAGATGCCTTCCTCCAACAGCTGGATAAAAAACAAAGTTAATTAAGAGAAGTCAAGCTTAGAATGACTGTCTTCCATATCTTTGGCAAAACTAATGCAGTCATACTTACAGAAGTTAGGGGAAGTTTCTCATAGCTGATACTGTTTCTAAAGATAGGCTCTCAGACCTATAGCAACTATTTAATCCTATGTGAAGGAGTAAGCAGAGAACCATCTGCCAGTCCTAATTGTCATACAGATGATCTTGAATGTCATTTTTATGTTCTTTAAGGTAGATATTACAAATCTGTTGCCCTATTCAAAAAGGACAAGTTGTAAGCACACAAAAAAGAATCATATACACTCCAGGATGTGCAAGAGGATGAGACTGATCCTCTGGAGAATGGATGGATGAAGGTTGCTAGTTGGATGTGGTATGAAAGTGGCATGAAGATTATATTCATAAAGTACTTCATCTATCTTTTCAAGGTTTGTACTCTGAAGGTGATGGGAATGGTTTTGTTATGATCCTATGTGTCAGGTGTATGAAGGGTATGGGGGGAAAGATGTAGTATTTAGTATACTTCGTGTCCTTATAGGAATTGTAATAATCATTAGCTAAGAAAAAGGTGTCGTCAAGATAACTAAGTTCTGTGGCTAGTGCTATACCATTTGAACAAATATATCTGGCTCTGTATGCAAGTTCCATGGATGTAAGTTGATATAATTGTTGTTTATGTGAATACTTCCAGTGTGTTTTCTATAAAAACAAACTATTTAACAAGCCCCCAAGATGATGCTTTGATAAGACATTAGTTCTCCCATTTCAGTTAAAATCAGAACTATCTGCAACTATCAAATTGAGTGTTGTGTGTTTCACCACAGTTGTAATTTGTGCTCTGAAGATGCTGGTTTGAAATCCAGAAAAATACCAGTTTCTTAATAAATTTTCATGCTCTGGAGTTTTTATTATAAGCCACTATTATGAACAAAACTTTACAATGGATCCACATACCAGTAATCAAATGTAGTTTGATAGATTGTATCCAATAGCAGTGAAGCTCTGAAACTTTCAGAATAAGTCCTCAGAGGTGGGTACTTACTTAACCTATTTTTGTGCCTCATGACACATAAGGCTGAGATATGTTTCTTACATATACCTCTGTCTTGAGCTACCAGTTCAGCTTTGATCCAGATCTGCCAGCCAGCCATTCATCTTTCCTTTTCTGCCATTCTATACCAAGTTAATTTAGGCCTTCCACTTTTCCTTTTTCCTTCTGGAATCAATGCCAAAGCCATTTTAGGAATCTCTCTCCTGTTCATTCTCAGTAAGCAAGTAATATATTTCTATCTATGTCTTTTATTTTATTTCATCAGCAATTTGTTTTGCTCAGCCAGCTTATATAAGCCATCATTTGTTATATGTAGTAGCCAAAATATTTTAGACAGCATTTTGTTTAAACACTAATTAATTTAGCTTCCTATTACAGAAGTGGGTGGATAGGTGAGGCACAATTTGATGGGGCATTTGGTATAGTTTGTTCATGTGTGTCAGTATCATCATCAAATTCCTGCCATGTACCCTCAAGGGGTATACAGGATATGATAGTACTAAATGAAAAATTTACATAATTACTACCTTTCTATCTACAATTTTCCTCAAAATTAGTCTGTTACTTGTCAAGACACCAACATTATCAGACCAACATGTTCATGCCTTTAATCTTTCTCAGGACTCTCATATCTGCAGCCTCTAGTCTTTGGTCAAGTGTTTTACTTCTGACCCAGCTCTCAGATCCATAAGTTAAAACTGGTTTGAACACTGTCTGGTATACAGCTAATTTAGTGTTCCGACTAATTTCCATCTTATTCCATATTAATTTATTCAGTTGACTTCCCACCATACCAGCTTTGTTGATTCTGTTGTCCATTTCCATATTTAATTTGCCATCTTCACTAAAAATCGTGCCTAAGTAACTGAAATGTCTTACTTGTTCCGCAGCTTCTCCGTTCACAAAGCAGTTGACATTTTCAATGATTCTGACTATTTTCATTGTCTTTGTCTTTTTATTGCTGACCTTCATACTATATCTATTACAAATTTTGCAGACTTGTAGCAGATTTATTTAGAAGTATAATATCGTCTGCATAAACAAAGAGCTGACATTAACATCTCCAATTTTGATATCATGTTTAATACCACTTTCTTTCATAATGCGATCCATACAGATAATGAATAACGGTGGGATAATGTACATCCTTGTCTCACACCAGATTTAACATTAAACCATCTTCCTGTACTTCCTTCAATTCTGACTGCTGACTTACAATTCAAATAAAGACTAGGTACTGCTTGATATAATGCCTCATCGACACCATATAACTGTAGCGTATTGAATAGCTTCTCTCTTGGCACCTTGTCATATGCCTTTTCCAGATTGACAAAACTTAAATACAGATCTTTGTTGTGTTCCCATGATTTCTAAACTATTTGTCGTAGAGTGAAAATCTGATCCTGACAGCCTCTATTTTGCCTGAATCCAACTTGTTCTTCACCAAGCTTTTCTTCCACAATTGTTCTCAACCATTTCTCAAGTATACTTGCTTAAATCTTACCAGGAACACTCAGTAGGGAAATACCTCTGTAATTCTCACATTCAGTTTTATTTCCCTTTTTATATATGGGTACTATGAGAGCTCTACTCCAATCATCGGGAATTAGTCCCTCTGTCTAGGCTTTCTGAACTATGCAGTGCAGTTACTGTAAGACTTTTATACCACAATACTTCAACATTTCTGGTCAAATATCATTTACTCCTGCTGCCTTTCCACATTTCAAGCCTTTGATGGCTTTTTCTACTTCAAGTATGGATATGTAGTCCTGACTGTATGCCTGTTGAGTGTTTTTTTACCACTGTGCTATCACTGCTTGTTTCATTTAGCAATTTTTCAAAGTAATTACTCCACACTTCAAGGATATCTCTTTCTCCTGTTTTAATGTCACATTTATCATCTCTAACTCCTTTTACAGCACACTCTTTCCTCCATTTCTAAGCTTCTTCAACAACCTCCAGAATATTTTGCCACCTTCTATTTATTTTCTATGTTCTTGCCAAAGTCCTCCCATGACTTTTGTTCAGCTTTCTTACATTTGTCTCTGTATTCTGTAAGAGCACAAGCTGACTTATTTGCCAGTCACTTTTGATATACCTTCTTTTTCTTCACTGCATCTTTAACTTCCTGTGTCCATCCACCATGGAGTTCTGATTTTACTATCCTTGCAGACAACCTCACCACATGCCTCTCTGGCTGAATCAATCAGGGTTTTCTTCAAGGCTTGCCACTGAATCTCCAAGTTTTCATTCCTCTTCTCAAACTACATTTTTCATTTACATGTTCTTCTTTTCAATATGAAATTCAATTTTATCCTGCTCAAGACTAAATAGTGATCACTTCCAATTTAAAATCCTCTATACACTCTGGTGTCCTGCATCAGGGAGAAAACATCACTATCAACAATAACATAGCCAATGAGACTTTTCTTATTCCTTGCCTCTTCTCTCCATGTGAATTTGTGCACATTTTTATGTTGGAACATGGTGTTAGTAATAACCAGTCCATGTCCTGAGCAGAAATCCAACAGGTATTTGCCAATATTATTAGCTTTGCTCTTTTCTCCAAATTTTCTCAAAATATTTTTGTATGTCTGACAATCATTTCCTACTCTGCTATTTAGATCCCCAGTTGCTTTCTCTAAAGCCTCCAAAAATTCTTCCACTACTACCTTACTAGAACCTTCTGTGGGACCATAGGTACAAATAAGCCTTATTGTCCAGTTCCCCATTCTGATATTTGTCCACATCACTCTACTTGAGACTGCCTGCGATTCAATGAGATTAGCCTCGTATTTAGTGTTGAATACTATGGCTATTCCTTCTCTTCTTTTTCATTGCCTGAATATAACATTTTTATTTATTGCTGAGAAAGATCTCACCAGTTTTTGTTTTATTCATCCCTATTATGTTGATCTGGTACTTATCTAATTCCTCAGGTAGCTCCATTTCTTTGCCATTCAGGCTTATGTTAATAGTACTGATCTTTAACTTTGGTGATGTTGAGTTGGGATGTGCTTTCAGATTTGTTCCAGTAGCTGACTTTTCGCTGTTTGCCCTGGTTCCTTGGTGAAAACAATGGGTGCCTATAATTATTGCTTTGTAAGAGCACATATTTCTTATGCAAAAATACAGAATTAAAAAGCTGTAAATACAAATCATCAAGTACAAAAATAATATGGACTTAATCCTGTTTAAGAGTAAGATGATATGGAAGAAAAAGGACAACACTGCAAACTATTCTTAGAAATGAGTAGAAGAAGAATTTTGAGATGCAGAACAATTTCATATAGGTTCCTCCTAGAGGCAGATATAAAGAGATCTACTGTTTTTTGAAGCATAAGAAATAATGGAGCAAAGGATGCAAAGAATTGCCTACCACAGTCACTATATTTTTTTACATAAAGTGTTAAGAAAATAGTCTTATTTTCAAACATCTGCAAATTCTCCCATTCAAAAAAAAATCACAGAAAACTCAAAACAGAGAAATTTGAATTGCTGCTGTCTGGTGACATCATTTGTTATTACAACAGCTAAATTTTAAACTGTTTTATTCATCTTTAAATTTTATAGTCTACTTCACAATACAAAAAGGAATAAATAAGGAAATAAACAAGATATTTAGTTACTTAGCTACTAATGTTTTGCTGATTTCATATCCAGCATCTTCAGAGTACAAACAGTTCACACTAACAGCAACAATTAGTTAATGGTGGCAGCAGTTTAAAACTGTAATGGATAGTACGAAGAATGAAAAGATCTAATTTGTTCTAATTTTCTAAAATGGCACCATCTATTCTTGAATACAGAAAAGTTTACAAGTATCAAGTTAATCTTAAAATGATCATCTCCCAGATTTTCAGTCAAATGACACTGCCACACTTGAGGTTTTGAAAAATGTTTCATAGCTGTTGCAGATTCCAAAAAAACAGTTCTCCAACTCATAATGGCTTCTATGTAACACAGTTGGTTGTTTCTATCTAATCCTGTGTGAAGGTATGTTTAAAGCATAGTCTGAGTTCCCAACTTGCTATAGCAATGGTCACAAATATTTCTTATGTTCTCTGTGCATTTCAGAATGAAAGTGAAATAACATGGAATACAATAGTGGGAGAGTGCTGACAATTGCTCTAGAAACCAAACAAGGAACTTTTCCAATCCACATCATGCTGTCAAACTTCATTTCCAAACATTCATATCCATGGTGGGATTCAAACTAGAAGCTTATGGGTTGGAGAGTAGATAAGCTAACCACTGGGCTTGATAAGAGATATCCAATCTACAGGTGATACAAAATTGAATATAATAGAGAATTCAGACGAGTGGGTATATATATCAGTTTAAGACTGCAATGCACGAGGTTTGCAATACAACCAGAAAAAACAAAATGCAACGTATTATATATATATATAATATGGATATAATATATATATAATCTTCTTCTTTCACTACGCGTTATTCCTGCTTCCTATGCAGGGTCTGCGTGTTACTTAGATGCGACTTCTTATTAGTACTACTCCCAACCGACCTGTCGCCTGGTCTGCCGCAGGGGGAGATATATTTTTGACTGTAGAGGCGTACGTTCACGGGGCCGGTTTGCCTGCTTGCGGGATGAAAAACGCCAGATAAACTGGCGGAAAAAAACTCTACTGCCCGTGCCCAAGACCGGCTAACTTGGCTATGCCTGAGGAAGATCCTCGAATTCCTCACGTCTATGACGGGAATCGAACCTGGGACACTCCTTCTCCACGCATATGGTTGCAGGGCACAAGGCTAACCGCACGGTTATATAATATACATATATATATATAATATATATTATCCTAATATATATAATATATATTATCCTAATATATATATATATAATATCCTAATATATATATATATATTATCCTAATATATATATATATATTATCCTAATATATATATATATTATCCTAATATATATATATATTATCCTAATATATATTATCCTAATATATATATTATCCTAATATATATATATTATCCTAATATATATATATATATTATCCTAATATATATATATATATATTATCCTAATATATATATATATTATCCTAATATATATATATATTATCCTAATATATATATATATTATCCTAATATATATATATATTATCCTAATATATATATATATTATCCTAATATATATATATTATCCTAATATATATATATATTATCCTAATATATATATATATTATCCTAATATATATATATATTATCCTAATATATATATATATTATCCTAATATATATATATATTATCCTAATATATATATATATATATATATATATATATATATATCACGCATATGCATGCATGTGCACGCACAAACAGGCTGCAAGGTCTATAACAAATAAATCGGTGCTATTATGTTCCTATGTGCCAGAGATTGTAGTCCTTGGGGAATACTTCATGGGGAAGGTTTTTCCAAAGAATAGAGGCAGATAGATGAATGGGAGTGGCAGGTCAGCAGTGAATCAGCAATTCAACCATAAAAGGATACACACAGTTATGCTTGGGTGTTGGTAATTATTCATAACATTTGGCTACATTCCTGATATGGATATTTCATGTTCTTACCAGTCTTCTCTTTGTTTAGAGATTTTACACACTAATTCATTTGTTTACGTTTTTCTCTGTATTCGCTTAGAGCACATGCTGACTTACTTTCAAGGAAATTGATATGCTTTGTTTTGGGTCTTTAACCTTGAATCCACCACAAAGTTTCATATTCTTTATTCTATCCTTGAAACAATTTTGGCACATACTTTCTTGACTGAATGAATTAATGTTTTCTTTAGTCTGCCACTGAGTCTCCAACTTGATTCTTGTTTATAAACTTTCAATTTTTCTTGAATACTATTTGTATATTTGAGTTTGCACCAGTACATTCTGAAAGCTACTTGACTGATTCTTTTTAAAGCTTTAGTATATATTTTACTTTTCACATTGAAAAGTAAAATATGAAATTCATTTTTAACTTGCTCAAAACTAAATGGTGATCACTTTCTATTTCAGATCCCTTGTATTTATGTCCTGAACAAGAATAAAGATATCAATATCAACAATAACAGTCAAGGAGACTTATTTCTTGTGTTCTACATGTGAATTTGTACACATCTTTATTTTGGAAAACGGTACAGTAGTAGTAATGAGTAGCCTATGTTCTGGATAGAAATTTAGCAGGTATCTACAACTATTAATAGGTTTGCTCTTTTTTTCTCCCCAAAATATGTCTATATATCTTTGTTATTCATTTGCTACTCTGCTGTTCAGATCTCCAACAAGGTGAAAGTTTTTTTGTTTTTTTCCCCCATGTTAGCTGTCTTTCTAGACTTGAAAAATTCCTCCACCTCCTTCGTAGAACCTTCTATGGGACCATAATTGAAATTGTCTGCCATTCAAGATTATCTTAGTGTCAAGTACTAAAATTACTCTTTCCTTTCCCTGATTATTATGGCCTGAATATAACATATTGTTATTATTTATGAAGAATCTCATTTATCTGTCTTGTTTCAGTAGCACAATTATGTTGACACGGTATGATACTTTTAATTGTTCTGCTAGTTCCACTTCTTACACTGATGTTTGCTGCAACTTTACTTGAAATTGTCTGCGATACAAGATTATCTTGGTGTTGAGAACCCCAACTACTCCTTCCTTTCTCTGATCATTACTGCCTGAATGATGCATATTTTGAATTCTGCTGATGTAGAGTTTGTTCCGATAGTTAACTTCCACTGTCTTCATCACAGAACTAGGGAAAACAGTAAGGAGTTCAGTTTAACTGGGTGACACTCCAGCCAGCATAACATTATCAGTGTATCACCATCATTTGTTGGTTTAAGCCAGTACCGCATACAATTTGGTAGACTAAATCCTAAATTTCCAGCTCATCCTCATTTGTTTAGTATCTAAGTAGGTACATATATTTGAATACAGATATTTTTAAAATTATAGAATATGCTAAATATGCTACAATTTTATTTTTCTTTGTACTTAACAAGAACTGCATTTTAATATAGTCTGTGACATTCTGCTTCTGAACTGCCAGAGAAGACTTTTGACCAATAATAGTTCCTGATTCTTAATCTAGATTAGTACACAAGATTATATATATATATATATATATAAGCTTAATATAACTGTGATCTACCTATTATATACATTAAAAGATAAATATTAACAACATAACGTAGCTAAAAGGCAATTCAAAAGATAGTGGTTTTTATGCATGGCATCAGGCAGACTGAAACTGATGAGATCAATTATATAACTGATGTGGGTATGAAGCTTGACACTGGATATCATTAAAATTACTAAAGTTTTAAAAATGAACTTACTCTTTCAAATACAGAATAACAACAGTGCAGAGCTTCAAAGCTTCCGTAAACATAACCACTGTAGTTGGGTTATAGCTATACTTGTTATCTGCATTCTTTGTAGCTGTCACAAGAATGCCTGGAGAGGAAATAAAAGCACTTAAAAAAATAAATTTTAATATTCAAATTCAATAAATAAGTGTATCATCATTAATAAACTTTAACACAGTAATATACATATGTTTATTCTTTTAGAAATCCACAACTGAAAAAATATTAATGCCAAGGAAAATCAAATGGTAATATTTCAGCATATAGATCATTATCATTATTAGCATCATTATCAACATTTTGATAATAATGTCCAACCATTAAGATGGATGCACACTGTATGATAAAATATTAATTCTTGTAATGAGGGTATTATTTTGGGTGGAACAAAGGGAAAATATCATAAAATACATTTTTCTTGTGGTTTCCTCTGATTTTGAAATACACAAATACAAAATACAGTGCTGTGAGACTTTTCATTCAAGCTTCATCAACTATGAAGCTTAAATGAAACTATTACTTGATAAAACATGATCAGATTACTAGTCATTTTAGTTGTTTGAGATTACTGAAATGAAACTGCCTATCCTTCAAGAAATTTCTACTGATCTCCATGAATAATATATCTTATTTACCAAATCCTGTATAATAATGCTTAGAAAATCCAAACTATAGAAGAAATGTAAACTGATCTATAATCATTTTGGCATCACCATTATGCAATATACCATATTACTTTCCATCAACTTCTAGTTGATGAAAAGTAATATGGTGAGAGAATTTGATGTTTCTTGAACTGAAGATCTTTTTTTGCTCTGTATTTGAGGAAGACAAAATGAGGAAACCTACTCCAAAGAACATAAGTGGACGGACTGAAAGAGGAGGAAGAGAAGTTAGATTGTTAAGTTGTTTAGTGCTATACTCCACTGATAGAAAATGACAGCGGCTACAAAACGGAAAATGATAGTGGCTGGGTCTGCAGAACACTATCCATGAAAATATCTGTAGAAGTAAAAAAGTAGAAAAGAACTCTGTGAGAGAGGGACTGGAGTGAATCTGAGTGACCGACAGAGGTAATCAATGAGCTGGACTGGGATTTCTTTCTAATGAAAGAATAGGAGAGGCAGAGAAAGAAATTCTTTGTAAAGTGAGGAGTACTTTGCCTTAGTCATCAATACAGCAGATGGAAGAAAGGATTTTAAAAGAATGATGCTAGTAGGTTAGTCTTGTCTTTGAGCGATGTAACAATTTGATGTGTGTGTGAATCTGGCCTTTTTAAAATGATTTTATGGTTTTTTTGCAGTTGTTGAAAGCTGAAGTGCAGGGTGAGTGTAAAGCTACAATTTTGGTCTTCAGCCATTTGTGATATGTTAAATATTTTTCTTGGACTGCCTTGGCACACTTATTAGAGTACAGTAAAATCTCAATATAACGGACTAATTCAGGCAAGGGGGTGTCCATTAAATACAAAAGAGCTATTTTACTATTATTTTACTACCATTACTATTATTATTAAAATATATAGCTAATTTACATGTTTTTACTTAAGAAACTTTTGTGTAATTAAAATTAAGTATGTATCTATGAAAAATTTAATTTCACAGAAACCGTAGTTTTGAGACTCTAAAAACAAACCTGCGTTCTATATCAAAATTAATAAACAAACATTTTTCCGAAAACAAGCTTTAATTATATTTAAATAAACAATGTTCTTAAAAATAAAACAAAATCTAAATTTTATAAAAACACAAAATAACCATTCTAAAAGTAAAGAACCCAGCTCTAACACCCCTGCTAACCATACTCTTGCCCAGCTTCCATAAGTGTCCCCTAGTTCTCAAACCACCAGCACCAGTCCTGATCTCAAAAATATCCTCTGAATTAATCCTATAGAAACCCTTTAGCAATTTGAATGTCTCAATCATATCTCCTCTTTTCCACCTATCAACTAAATTTCTGCAACCCACAAATCTTCAACCTGTTCTCATATGGTTCATTCCATAGACCTGCTATCATCTTAGTCACTCACCTCTGGATCCTCTCAACCTCCTCCCCATCAAGAAGGAACCTAGGTGACCAAATCTGGGCACGGTAGTCGAGATGAGGTCTTATCAAGGCTCAGTACAGAGGTACAATAATTTGCTTGTCTCTGCTCGTCAAGGTATTTTTCAACAACCAAGTGAGTTGATGAGCTGATTTAGCCACTTTTGCAATGTGCCCCCTAAACTTCATCTCCCTGTCCACCAACACTCCCAAGTCCTTGGCCTCATCAATCTCTCGGAGTACAGTTCCACCAATGTGGTATACTGCTGCTAATCTTTTCACTCCGAAATGCATAACCTTACATTTTGTCATATTAAATTGACATCCTTAGCCCAGATCTCCAATCTATCCAAGTCATCCTGCAAGATTTTGATATCTTCTGCATTCACTATTGCCCTACCCAACTTTGCATCATCAGCGAACAAACGAACTGTTCCTCTTAGATCTTTCCCTATATCGTTAATGAACAAATTAAACAGCAGTGGTCCAAGAACAAAACTCTGCAGCACATCACTAGTCACAGGCCATCTTTTGGACTCTACTCCTGTATAAACTACTCTTTGATATCTCTCCATCAACCACCCACCTATCCATCTCACCAACCCTATATCCATTCCCATATGTTGTAGTTTACGGATTAGAATTCCATGTGGTATCCTGTCAAATGCCTTAGCCAGGTCCAGCAGTATCACTGTAACTCATTACCCTTATCCAGTTCAGCCGTCACCGTGTTATAAAACTTGAGCAAGTTTTAAATTCACTGACGCATGATCTACCCTTCACAAAGCCATGCTGTCCCCCGTACAGTATCTCATTTTCATCAATCCATTCGTGTATTTTTCCCTTGACTACTTTCTCCAAGACCTTGACAACAACTCCTGAGATGCTGATCAGTCAGTAATTTGCAACCGTAGTCTTGGATCCTCCTTTATGCAGTGGAACTATTTTTCCCCTCTTTCCACACCTTCGGAACTAAATCAGACCCGAGACTCAGATTAAACAACATGGTCAAGGGCACTGATAATTCTTTAGCCGCTTCATGCAAGATATGTGCCGGTATACCATCCAATCCCACAAATGTATTCCCATTAAAGTTCTGTAATAGACTATTCACCTCCACTTCATTTATCACAATTCCCGTATAAACTAATGGTTCCTTCATTTTTTCAATGTCACCACCTGGATGATATACTTTTGTAAAGTGCTCACTCAGTAACTCCACTATATCGACTGATTCAGTGACATCCTTACCATCGTCAATCCTTAAAATCATTTTGCCATGTACAGTTTTTTTCTTGCTTGCAGCATATTGAAAGAACTGTTTGGGATTCTCTTTAGCTTGCATAGCTAGTTTCCTTTCATAATCCGTTTGCTTTTTTTACCACACTCGTTACCATTCTAGCCTGCACTTTATACCGCTTGTGTGCCTGCAGGTCACCTCTTTCTTTAAATTCCCTCCACAGTTGTGTCTTTTTTTTGCAGCTCAAGCTTAATGAGCTTGAGCTGCAAAAAACGTATTTTACTTGTTTTACTATTCGGACCCTAGATATACAATCAGCCATGAGCTCCTGCAAATGCTCCTTGACCACTTCCCATGCTCTATCGATATCCAGCCCTTGCAGTTGTACATGCCATGGCACTGATCCAAGCAATCTCCTAAGCTTGTCATACTTGCCAAGTTAATGTTCAATGTTGAGGCAGTTGGTTTAGATAATCCTGCTTTGAAAAAACTATCGTTTTTTTTTTTTTTTTTGAAGTTTTGAATTCTGCTGTTATTTTATAATTAACTCCCTAAAATTATGAAAATGTGTGTAATAAAGCCGAATTTCATTATCTGATGAACTGCCAATAAATGTTATTAGATCGTCGAGATGCGATCTAATCACTGATAATTTAACATTTGGGCATGTTGTTTCTTCTTCCTCATTATCTTCACTCCCATCCTCATCTTCCAAGGCCATAATCTCATCTGCTATTTCATTGTCAGTCATGATATGATATCCAGGATCACCTTCTTCTTCTTCTAACCACTGTAAAACATCTTACTTAGCTGCTTCCTCCTCACCAATATTCTGTATTGTCCTGCAGTAATCACTAACTTCTAGCCCTTCTAAGTCCAAGTCTGCATCTTCGTCATGATCACGCCAAATACACGACAAAAGAACCAATTACAGAGTGATTGGTGTGATCACGTGTTAATCATTTGCCGAACATGTTTTATGAGCGGTGACCATTTATGCTGGCTAAATTACTATAGTGTTTTTATTATTATTACATGACACCTCCAGGGAGTCTCATTGAGGGAAGACACCTACTCTACATCTCTCTGTCTCTACCAACTACAACTAACCACAACTACACCAACACCATCTACCGCTTACCACCACCACTAATATTTCCACAGACAATCGCAAACATCCATGCTCACGGCAGGATTCGAACCTGCAACCTTTGGGCTGGGGAGCGGATATACTAACCACTTGGCCAACCAAGCTGGCATTAAAAATAACAGGAAATTAATAACAAAAAATAACCCGTTAATTTAATTATAAGCAAATCTTGGTTAAAAGTGTTTTAAAATGAACAGGGTGTTAATTTTCACATGTGACATACAGACCGGAAATTTTGTCCATTAAATCAAAGGGTTTACTGTACTAAGGCTTAAACAGTAGTCAGGAATTTTAGATAAAAAGAGAAGGATGAAGGCCTTCATTGCTGTAAGGAATAATTGTCAGAGCAGGTATTTGGAAACAGTAATCAGACCATGGAAAGGAAGAGACGTCACATAGGTTATTCCATTTGGCACTTCTGTAATGCCAAGGGACACAAAATGAATGCCTGTGTGAAGGATAGTAAAGCAAACTTAAAGGAGTTGTCCAAGTTACCAGAAAGGACATTTACAGTATATTTAGAAGGAGAGTCTTGACCTTTTCTTTACAGTTTTAGCAAGATGGCGAGATGCCTTTGCATCTCTACTAGCTTGTTTAGTGAAATTGGAGAAGGAAATTATCAGTTTGAGCTATAGACACTGAAGTTCAAGGAAAATGTTTTCTGTAGTTCAAATAATCAAGTTTTATATAATCGAAATAATTCCAAGATGTCAGATTAGTTATTAGCATTTTGGAGTGCAGTTGAAACAGCAAATGAATAAATGAATACAACAAGGTTAGATGAGGCAATTTTCAGCCAGATTAAATCAAACAGATTGGGATTCAGGGCTTGGCATTCAGGCATGGAATGTTAGTTTTGAAGAATGCACATGTGCTAGCCCTTGTGAAAGAAGGAACTGTGTAAAGTGTAGTTTGGATACTTGAGGTGGATAACAATTGAAGTTGCAAGCAGAGGTTCCATTAAGAATAACTGGTCTGGTATGGGTAACTAAAGTGGTGATGCACATAATTCATAATTCATTAAGGCAACAAACAATGGTGAAATAGATATGGATTTTATTTTATTATTTTTTGCAAATATTATTTGTAGTGTTTTAGTGATTCTGTTATTTATCTATTGGGGGATTTCATTCAATAATTCTTCAACCCTTCCTGCTATTTCTCCGTTTCACAAAAATTAAATAAACTGATGGTGTTCAATTAAACAAGTTTACTAGTCCAGATATCAGCAACTGACTATGTTTGGATGCTATCCATCCCTGAACATCAGCTCTTCTGTTATCAAATGCACTCCAAGCATCTACATATTCTCATTCTCACCACTCATTTTCTCAACTTTCTGGCCATACTCTTCAACTTTTCATATAAATACTTTCATCCTCTTTCTCACTCTTCTGTTGTGCATTCTCTACCATTTCTCAAATCTTTCACTATTAGATACACAACTGCTCTCAGTTCATTCATACCAACCATCATCTCACCAACATTCTGATCTTTGTCATATTCACATTATAATTCTTCCATGCCTATACTCCTCTGATATCTGTTCTGCATACCACACATTTCCATAATAATAAGCTGAATTTCAGTGTCAATGCAGAATGAATGTGAAACTTTAGATGGTAGATAATTAAAATAAGAAGACTTAAAATTATGTTAATGATGCATGGATAATAAGAATTGAACTTGAGAGGATGAAAGTGAGAAGACAAGAAATTGGAAGAGTAATAAATGTGAGAAAGAAAAGGGATATCAAGAGCGAGCAGAGGAAAGGAAGGTGAGACTGGGAAGGTAAGAGATTGAGAAAAAGATGTACCTATGCAGGAGCAGGAAAAAGAATAGAAGCTAGATGCGTGGGAGGGGAGAGAGAGAGAGAGAGAGAGAGGGGGGGATGCCAAAGGAATAAGGAATGTAAAAGGAATAAGTCGGGAGTATAATGTACAGTGGCATCTCTCTGCTTCTATTCCTTCCCTTGCTCCTGCATGGGCTCATCTTTTTTGCAATCTCTTACCCTCCCAATCTCACCTTCCATTTCCTGTAAATATGAAACAACGATTAATTTGGGTATTCATCAAAGGCAATATATATACACACACACACACAAGTTGAATAAGGTGGGAATTCTGCTTTTAATTACCGTGTCATATCTTTATACAAAATCCTTAAGGGATTTTGTATCCCTTAAGGAATTTATTTCTTTTGGTGATCTGTATCCCAGATCACCAAAAGAAATAAATTATTCTTAGTGAATGGCTAATCTATAACAAAATCATATTTACATCTCAAGTGACACAAAGTTCATTACTACATGAGAAACGTTCCAATTAAGTATTAAACCGCAAGCGTTTATTGATCCGTACATTTAAATATCGCTCCAAATTACGCCGGTGAAGTTGGGATATATACCGAAGATGTACTTTGCTTTGTGATTCAATACCACTTGTTATTCATGTTAAAGATTTACTTACAATAACAAGAAGAAACAATTACCTTGATTAATTGAAAGAATCATATATGAAAAAAATACAAATACACTCCATCTCGTAGGAAGGCAATCTCCACACGAAAACGTACTCACCCAATCCGCCATACTTAAATAAACAAACGAAACATTGCAAACGCTGCCATCTAGACGCGAACAATTAAACAACGTGGTTTGACTCAGCAACGCACGAACAAACGCAACACTAGAAATATACACCTCGAAAATTTTATTTTATAAACCAGGGAAAGAAAAAAAAAAAAATTTTTTTTGAACATGTTTCATTTCGCAAGTTTTTAGTATCGCATTTTTAATACCGCAATAATCGAGAATAGCAGAAAGAAAGAAGCAGCAATTCCCTCATATTATATTATTAAACAAATAAATCTGCTAACGCATTTCGCTCCCAAAAGGAGAAAGTGATGCCACATAGTCCTTAGTGACATAAGATATATTTAAGTTAAGGAATATTACATCCCATATTGTTTCTTAGCCGAATAAGAAACTCAAAGAGTTTCATGCCGAATATAGAAACTATATAAAGTTCGGCGATTCCATGCGTAAGCAATCCAGGTATTTGCTTGCGCTTGGAATCGCCGAACTTTATATAGTTTCTATATTCGGCATGAAACTCTTTGAGTTTCTTATTCGGCTAAGAAACAATATGGGATATAATATCCCATAAATTAAATAAGTTCATGTCGCCGAATTGAAGTCTTTGGCTCTTCATATAATTAGTAATAAGATATATTATTATTATTCGTGACACCTAAGATATGTTAGTGTAGTGTGTGAAATGTCTATTTATTGACCTTTCAGCACAATTGTCTGAATTTTTGAAGCTTTCTTATTTTTTTTTCAAAACTTATTCTTTATTTTTAAATTTCTTTTGTACTCTTTATAGATTAATTAATTTAATATAAATTTTATTCAACACTGCCTTCTAATAGAATGTCTGAAAAATTACGATATTAAAAATGATAATCTTTTTCTAAAAATAAAACATGATTCTCCCTTAATAATTCATAAATTATTATTTTTTCATTTCCAGATGTTTCTCGATGAATTTGACTCCAGGAGATGGTACGATAATAATAATATTTATTTATTTTATTTTTTTATCTTTGATGAGATGTAATTTCTCAACTTTCATCCTCGAAGCTTATTTGTAAGCTTATCTGAGGATGACACCAGTTAGTTATTATTTATTGGTTTGTTTTCTATGTTGGGAAGTTACGAAATCAAACCTATGTTTAATAGTTTTGATTTCCACTGCAGCCTTTGATTGAGAAATTCGTGCACCACACACACACACACACACACACACACACACACACACACACACACACACACACACACACACACACACACACACACACACACACACACACACACACACACACACACACACACACACACACACACACACACACGATAAATGGAATGTCTTGATGAGCTGCTGAACTGAAAGCCTGAACGAATATATTCTGTTCCATTATGAACACTTTCAGTTCGGGTCTTACGTGAAGTGGCGAAAGAATTGTCTGTGTCCATGACCATTTTGTTTAATTTGAGTCTCAGGTCTGAGTTAGTCATGGGGGGGTGGAAGGAGGGGAAAATAGTTCCATTGCTTAAAGGAGGCTCCAAGACTGCTGTGCAAATTACTGACTGATCAGCATACCAGGAGTCATCAAGGTTTTGGAGAAAGTAGTCAAGAGGAAAATACAGGAATGGATAGATGATAATGGAATACTATATGGGGGACAGCATGGTTTTGAGAAGGGTAGATCATGCCTCAGTAATTTGCTCATGTTTTGTAAATGCTAAGGCCTTTAACAGGATACCACATGGAATTCCAATCTGTAAACTGCGGCATATGGGGATGGATATAGGGTTGGTGAGATGGATAGGAGCCTGTGTTGATGGAGAAATATCAGAGAGTAGTTTATTCAGGAGTAGAGTCCAAAAGAAGGCCTGTGAGTAGTGATGTGCTGCAGGGTTCTGTTCTTGGACCAGTGCTATTTAATTTGTTCATTAACGATATAGGAAAGGATCTGAGAGGAACTGTTCATTTGTTTGCTAATGATGCAAAGTTGGGTAAAACAATAGTGAATCTACATGATGTCAAAATTTTGCAGGATGATTTGGAGAGATTGGAAGACTGGGCCAAGAAGAATGGATGCCAGTTTAATTTGGCAAAGTGTAAGGTTATGCATTTTGGGGTGAAAAGAATGGCTGCAGTATACCACATTGGTGTAACTGTACTCCAGGGGATTGACAAGGCCAGGGATTTGGAAGTGTTGGTGAACAGGGAGTTGAAGTTTAGGGGCATATTCCAAAAGTGGCTAAATCAGCTCATCAGATCACTTGGCTACTGAAGAATACTTTGACAAGCATAGACAAGCAAGTTATTGTTCCTCTTTATCGAGCCTTGATAAAATCCCATCTTGACTACTGTGCCCAGAACTGGGCGCCAGGGTTTCTTCTTGATGGGGAGGAGTTAGAGAGGATGCAGATGCAAGTAACCAAGATGATAGCAAGTCTATGGAATGAACATGATGAGAACAGGTTGAAGATCTGTGTGTTGCAGAAATTAGTTGATAGGTGGAAGTGCAGTGATAAGGATTGAGACATTCAAATGACTGAAGGATTTTTACAAGATTAATTCAAAGGAAAATTTTCAGAACATGTCTGGTGGTGGGAGGACTAGGGGCCATCAATGGAAACTGGGAAAGAGTGTGGTTAGCAAGGGTGTTAAAACTGTTTTTTGCTTGCAGAATGGTGAATGAGTGGAACAAGCTGCCAATGTCTGTTGTGGGTGTCATGACTGTGAATGAGTTCAAGGCAAAGTATGATAGATACTGTGTGGATGCTGAATAGTTGTTCTGGGCATGATGGTTAGGGCCTCCCTCGATGAGTCTAAGGACTCCTTGGAGTTGCCTGTAATAATTTGTATATACAAAATATTTACAAATATACAATTGAAGTATTACTATTACATTTTTGTTCACCACAAATATTTAGTATTTAATGTTAAGTGAATATGTTATTTAAATACATAAATAATAATAACTAACAATGTATTTTCTATTTTCCCATACATATTTATAATTATTCATTTCATGTGTTAAGAGAGACGTATTTTTCATATTAATGATATTGGTTGTGGAATAATTTTTTTTTACATAATTTTCTCAGCATTTTGTCATTTACATTTATATTTTCATCTGCAGTTCAATTAATTCTCAAATTTTATTATTATTATTATTATTATTATTATTATTATTATTATTATTATTATTATTATTATTATTATTATTATTATTATTATTATTTTAACGGTGTCTCCATGGAGTCAAAAGACTCATCGAGGGAGTCCCGACATTGACACACTAACCATTATTTACACAATACCTGTCATACCTCTCCTTAAATTCATTCACAGTTGAAGCATTCACAACCACCTCTGGCAAAGCATTCCACCAAGTAAAAAATCTAGTCCTAACACCCTTGTTAACCACACTCTTACACAATCTCCAGGGATGGCCCCTTGTTCTCTCACATCCTGTACTGGTCTTAAGAATATCATCAGTATCAATCCTGTAAAATCCCTTTAACAATTTAAATACCGCTATCATATCTCCTCTCCTACGTCTATCAGCTAGTTTTTGGAGCCCACAGATCATCAATCTATCCTCATAGGGAACATCCCACAGACCTGCAACAATCTTTGTAACTCGCCTCTGAATCCTCTCCACTACTTCCGCATTACCAAGAAATCCTGGCGACCAGATAGTTTCTTTTTTGGTATCAGTAGGGATGCTGAATGGATTCATTTCACTTTTTCATAATGCTATTTTTAAATTGAAAATAATATTAATAATATTTTTTTTTATTAATAATAAAACTCTATTTTACTTTTTCTCACATTCATATTTACAATGATTAATATGATATGCTAAGAGTAATCTCTTTCATTTTGACAATATTGGTTATGGATTAAATTTGTATAAATATATATACTAGTTTTTTCCTACATTTTATCTATTACATTTATATTTCAAAATTAAAAACAAATAATAATAATATATGTTTTTTTACATTTTTATTTTTATTTTTATTTGTGTAGCTCAGTAGAAGTGGCGTTTGCACTCTACAGCGCTGGACCGCACGACGAAAGGCGTTCGAATCTAGTCGCCAATTAGAGGAACTTTTTCAAAGCTTTTCTCGACCGGTATCCGAGTTACTCAATCTCTGGCACGGGCTAACGGGTTTTTTCTCCCGGAAACTCGGGTTTTTCGTCCCTTAAAGTCAAGAAAATCAGCCGTCGAACCCACACTGTTTTCAGACATTAAAAATATTGTGTTAGGGTTAGCGACCACAAATGGCGGCATATACTAGCCGCCTTCTTCACTGCGTGCCGTTTGGAGCACAATCTAGTATCTGGTTGATCAGATGGCAAGTTTGTTTCATGTTGTTTTGCGCAGAGGTTAATTTGTCTCTGTAGTAGTTTCTTTTTGCATTTCTTATATGTGTTGTAAGGCGGTTCCTTGTTATCTTATATTCAGTTTTTAAAGCTGTGTTATTTGGATATCGCTTTAATTCTTTCCATAAGCGTGCTTTCTGTGTATTTCTAGGATTAAGTTTTGTGTTATCCAAGGATTTTGAGTTGTTCTTGAACGAATTCTGACTTTCTTTGCAGCTTTCTTATATATCCTCCAGTGTGAGTTTAATGTTGTTTTATAAGATATCTGCTGAATCTGTTGCTATGTGTTGTTTCTTATTTCGTGGTTGACTATTTCTTCGTCTATTATTGTTTTATGTTGCTTTTCATCTGTTGGGCATTGCATAAATATTGTCTTAGTGTGCAGATTTAGAGCCGTAAAGTAATGATCTGCTACTTTGCACTTTATGACTGATGCAGTGTAACTGTTTGGTGGTGCTCGGATGTTTATATGATCTCGGCAGGAAGCAGTGATAGTATTTCTGAATATTTCTTCTCTAGTACATGATGTTATTGTTGGTATTAGGTTATACATGGATAGTGTGTCTAGATACTGTGCAGTGTTGTTCTGGTTTTCGTTTGCAATATTTATGTTTATGTCGCCAATTATCATTAGGTATTCGGTTGAGCATATTTCCTGGCGAGAAAGTTAGCAATTGAGTTCGTGTAAGAATTTTATCATGTTTAAGTTTGATGGCCTGTAAATAGCGTTTACTACTATGGAATGCTGTCTATTGTGATATTGGTCATTTCGATGCAAAGGGTTTCAGCATGCGCAAACTGAGAGACAGTTTCTTTTTCTGTTAATTTATGTTCGATAAATATTAATATTCCATCCCCTCTTTTTGTTTGGCGGAGGAAGAATTATGGCGGCGAAATTGAAAGTATATTGGAACTCATACACCAGGAGAAGAAAACTGTCATAAATCACTTATCACTACACTTACGCGTACACGACTAGTGGATAGCTCTCAGATTGTAGAATACATCTATATAAAAAAACTAAGTCCTTCCTTGCGGATAAAAGTATAAAAGGTGGAAGAAGGCAGGAGCGGTATGAACGCACGTCTAGATAATAATTTCATTTAACTCACGCACGTCTAGATAGGTAGAGAGAGAGAGCGAGAGAGAGAGAGAGAGGTAAAGAATCTCAATGTTCTCTTTAAAGAACTGAGGCTGTAGCCTCGGAAATACTTCATGAAGGAGGCTATTCCAGAGAATCATTTCAAGTTATGAAGCCATTGGGGATATCATGAATTTAGCATCTCGATAGAGGAAGGAGCTTGTGCCATTGGCTATCGCCTGTTTTGATTTTTTACGGTGCTTTGAAATATCGCTTTTTGCCAACAAACACACGCAGTGATGAATATGTATATAAGATTTGCCATGCAACTTTTTTTTTCTTACGCACAGAAATCTTTGTGCATCACCAGCCCAACTATATTCAGATTCAGGAGGGGTTGAGTAGGGAAACGATCCATCCCTGTTGCTGTTATACTGAGTTAAATATAATGCAGATACTTTAAGATTTATTAACATTATTTTATTGGATCAGTCTTCTGACTGTTGAAATGGAGAGCTTTGCCTGCTTAGCATGGAAAGTTTTCATTTCCATAATACCAGTCTGATATGATTGGTAGTAAAGTTTGTCTTTAGCGATAAAAAGAATGGTATACAGTTAATTTCTAGCTAATGCTCAAATCTTTCAGAATCTTTGGGTAATTTGCTGTTGAGACATTGTTGGAAGTGGATACACTTCATAGTAGCTTTCAGTGTATCAACATTAGTCTCTGTTTCTAGTTTCTATGTTTCGAACACCTTAATCCTCTCTTGATGGCCGTGACCAGTGGAGTGAATAATACGACCACTTTAATAATAATAGTCAAACTTAGTCATGGCTCTTGTTAGAAGAACATTATTATGATTATTAGCATAGAGAATTTATATAATCAGTCAAATTTCAGGTATCCTAGTGAAGGTGTTTCCATAAATCTTAAATTTGTCCTTTGAATGAAAAAGTATGCCAGGAATGATAAGTTTCTGTTCAATACATCCTCATGTATAGGAAAATTCATTTTTTGAATTTGAGTTTGATTTCCAACACCTTCGTTTCCAACAGTTCCTCGCCAGAGTGTCGAGGCACGCTAGCTAACTCTCAGTGAAATTAGCATAAAGAATCAGTTTGTCATGTCTTGGGATGTTACACAAAGTGATGCACTGAATTTGCTATAAAAATCTTCTTCTGAATCATCGTCAACATCATACTGAGTTCTGGCACAGGTATTGGCAACTGCAACCTGTTTATTCTGGATAGGCTTCAGGGTCAGCTCATAAGATATTCGTTAATTCCATTTATACTTCCGGTAGACGACTGAAGTAAAATTTCATTTTTATATAGCAAAATAAATATCTTACCAAGATTGATAGGATCATGAAATAGGGGTATGGATAGGAGAGCATTAAACTCAAAGCAAGTTACAGAGAGGCAACTTGCTTTGTGAATGATGACTAGTCTCTTCACTTCACGTGCCCAAAGGAAATCAATCTTTCAGATTGGTTAACATTTTGATTATCTCATATGAGTATCAAAGTCGTGTGTTGTAAATTAAATAGTGATTCAACTGAATACTGTTATTCTGTGAGGAGTTGATGAGGCAAACATTTCTAGGGCACTTTTCTAACCTCTTCCTAATCTTGGCTTCTCAGTGACGATGCAAGTGGCGAAATGCCTTACCTTCTCTATCTTCAGCCGTGACGAGTACATCAAACTCCACTGCCAACATATCTGTTTGTGAATAGGAACGGAACTTATTATGATACATTCATGATCCAAAACATTATGACCATCTGCTTAGTAGCCTGTTTGGTCTCCTTTTCACATCTAATCAGATTTCAGATATCCTAGCAAAGGCGCTTCCAGTCGAGATAACCCTTTGCATCCGTTTAGCCATTGCCTCTACTAGACCAAGAAGGCGTCTTGAGGTATGTTGGATTAACTAGCCAGAATAACGTCGCGGAAGTCAGCGACAAAGCGTGGCACTGGCGTCGACTGGCCAGTGGTACATTCCATGATTCCGGGAATGTTTGATGGATTCAAATCAGAAGATGTAGGGTGTTGGGAGGAAACCTACGGAATGATCGATATGATCTTATAACCATCCCTGCACAATGCGAGCCCTGTGACATGGGCGTTGTCTTGCTGGAAGAGTTCAGATCCATTGGACCAAAGTGTCACCGTACAGGACAATACGTGGTCCAAAACAATTCCCAGGTAAAAATCAGCGGTCAGGGTATGTTCAATAGATTCCATGAGAAAACAGTCCCCATGGCAAGATACTGCCACGTCATTTTAGCCTATTTCTGGCCAGAAACAAGCTAGGTGGTTTTATAATGTCTTTAAAATCTGCCAACATCTTTTATTTCCCAAAGGAGTATGTGAGGCTGTTTAAAAAGCTAAACTTTTTATGTGCATATTAATATTTCTTTTTGTTTCAGGCACATATCTGTGGTATAAGAAGAACATTACACAAATAACTAAATATGTATACATATATTCGCTGAAACACTTTGCATATTTCTAGTAACATTTTAGTTGAACCCAAGATTCAAATGTTTACTGATATGTGGGATACCCTTTTCAAATTAGAGGTATAAATCGTTTCCTATATTGAATAATTACACTATTTTGATTTCCAATAATTGTTAACGCCATTATTTAAGGATAGGATTACGTTTCACGTGTTTGCCTGAGTATTTCATGCATGACAAAAAATAAGAACATTGCGCAACATGAAAATTCTGAAAATTAGACTCATATTAGCTTTTGAAAGTCTGCTTCGTTTCTGCCAACTTTCCAAAATGAATAGTTTACTCCTGATTTATATCACATCGGTTATATGAATAATCTTTTTGATGGTAATCAGTAAATTTGTATTTGTCGAACATTTTGGTAATCTAAGTAGCATATTATGGTATGGAAAACCAGATGATTTTCCATACTGTAATAATAGGAGTATTTGCTTTTGAGTGTTTACATACAGTATGCTATAGCAGCAAAGAATAACTACACATGAGCTCTACATTCATTTCACTAATTGTAGCATGTCATTTTATTGTCTTATGTTTCTTACCAGCCTGAGTACTGTTTTACCGTAATGTATACGAAGATACACATGAGTGAATTCTCACATATGATGGCTTTTATGTTATCGTGCCTCTTTGCCTTGACGAGACGTGTGAATAGTGAAATTAGTATTTTAACTGAATTTGCTTGTTCAAATATAGTTAATAAACTGAGTGACGATCACTCGAACTATATGAATATGGAAATCTGGAGATAATGAAAACAAAATAATGCTAAAATACAGATTTATGGGCCATCTACATATGGAGATATATCAATAACTTCAAAACTTAGATAGTTCTGAAACATAGGGTAGCTTAGAGAAATAGGTGATATCTTGTAATATCCTGTAATATCTTGTAAAACTTATAGGTGATCCCTAACGCTGATCATAGGTGTAGATTTAATGTTGTTCTGTGGTTCTTGCAAACTCTTAAATGAAGTGTCCTCACAGTATAAAAACTGAAATATCTATTACTAATTGATGGACTGACAAACATTTTGGAACGCTCAATTATTTTAATTATTAGTGATAACACAACTACGATAAAAGTAGCCAATGAACAATTCGTACAATAACTGGATAACATCCCTCGATAAGTGCTGCATACAAGAGTTGAAAGAATACTACAATATTGAAATTATTTTAAATGGGGAAAAAGTCGACAGTAAAGAAATTCTAATTAGTGCATTTTCGAGATCTTAATGTTAAGATTAAGAAAAAATCAGCTATCGCCTTTTTATTTCCGTATATAGGGAGAAGGCAAGGCCGTTTTAGTTCTATCTAACTTTTGGAGTGGGCAGTTCAATCTCCACTGCTACCCAATCAGAGATAGCTGGCCGAAGGCTATCAATAATTAAGTGGCACGCAGTGAAAAGAGACGGCTCAACAAGTGCCGCCATCTCGTGGTCCCTAACCCTACACTCGTATTTAATGTCTGAAATAATGTGGGTTCTATGGTCGATTTTCTTGAGGTTACGGGACGAAAAACCCGAGTTTCCAGGAGAAAAAACTCGCTTGCCAGTTTCAGAAATCGACTAATTCGGGGACCGGTCGAAAAAAGGCTTAGAAAAATTTCTTCTAGTCGCAGACTAGATTCGAAACCAAGAAGTCTTCCTTCATGCGGTCAAGCGCTGTGGTGTGCAAACGCCACATCCACTGAGTTGCACAGGCTCTTATGTTTAGATTTTTGAATGTTTATTCTATTCTTCTGATTCAAACTGATATTGATTAACAAAGCTTAAGAATTCGTCTTAAAATAAATGTCCTTGTCTCGATAAAAGAAGTGTTTATGATAATTAGCTTCATTTCATCCGTCCAGATTCTAGAACTATTTTCAACAACATTTCGAAAGTTAAAACTGGTTTTATTACAAAAGAATTTGTTTTTGGCTTATGCACTCTAGACTATACCAGTGTTCCAAAATCTAAGAACGAACACTATTTCTGAAGATTACAACCACGAAATCAAACGAATCAGTTTGTGGAAATTTGGATAGCTGACGATTTCGAGTAGAAAGCGGGTACATATTCAAATTTTCGAATCTTGCGCAAAGAGGTAACATGGTAGCACTCAACAGGGTAAAAGGCAAGTGGCTACGCTAAGCGAATTGTGTTTGAAGGAAGCTCTTTTCATGAAGGAATAAAGTTGCAAACTTGAATGTCTTCATGAAAATTCACAGTAGTATTGCAATAATTGGAAATGAATTCTCGAGACTGTATTTTAGAATGAACTGCAAAAGTTCAAAAAGATTCAAAGTCGCCCGGGGTGGACAGCCCCTCCCTATCTGCGCCTCTGAATGTGCACATTACATATGAGAGCCGTTTTAGTCTTTCCTCCGATTTTAGACGGCACTTGATCTGGCGTGAAAGTGGTAACCACTGCAAGAATATTCTTGAAAAAGATAGATAAAACGATTCTGTGTCATGATGTGGGGAAGCATTATGCTTAATTGACGCACTGACTCACAAGGATATTAATCGAATCGAGTAGCCAGCACACTCCTCAGATCTTAACCCCCCCCCCCCCCATAGAACACCTCTGAATCGAAATAGGGAGACGCACTGCAGCTCTAAATTCCCCACAAGAAAAGAAACAATGCTTTATCCTTGCTCAGAAGGAAGAGTGGACCAGTTTGCCTCAAGCTTTTGAATCACTCAGTGCAAAGCATGGTACGAAATTGTGAGAGCTGCATCGCAGTCCGTGGCGGACATATTCCATGCTGAAATGTTTCTTATCATAGTTTCCCGTAAGCACTGTACATTAATTCCTTACCTACGTCCTTAGTAAATATATGACGTTTACAAAAAATGCAGTACAATTTAATTTGTACTAAATATATAACACATTTTTTTTTGTGTAATATAATTTATTAGTATGCTGGCAATAAATTTATGTCCAAATCTATAGTCATGAACATTTTTTTTTCATGTACAAGTAAAGATGTAGTTGGTCGTTAGCTTTTTTGGACACCACCAGTGTATAATGTTTTCATTTAATTTTATCAAAAAAAAAGTGCATTTGAATCCAGAACTGCACATTTTGATGAAGATCAAAATATCAAATTTCATTAAATTTTATCCAGGCAGTGAGGAATTTTTAAGGTAGTTCCGAATAATTTTTTCATAATTTCTGCCAACAGTAATGTGCCGATAAAAATAAATATAAAATAAATAATAATAAATAAATAAATAATAAAGTTAACAATTCCCAAAAAGGAGCAGCCGAGGTAGTTTTAGGACTAATTTACTCTTTGAAGATCAATGGAGATCATTTCAAGTGAAATCATCAAGCGTATGCAGAGGCATAATTTTTGAAAGTGACTTGTCGTCCTATCCTTTACATCCACCCCCCCCCCCCCCAATATTCTGTTAATTATGGTGGCCATTTTATTTCTTTCAGATCCAAAGAATTTTTCCGATTTTGTAGGATATTAAATTAATCACAGTTATTTCCAGATTGCCCGCTTTCTGATTTTTTTTCAGCCATTTTAATACCAATGAATATATTTTTTTTAATTTTTTTTAATTGCATTTTCAGATGTATTCATTCAGATAAATTTATTTATATTTTTGGTACTAAAATACAATATTTACAATACTGTGTAATAATATCTTCATTGCCATAGTTTAAAAGCAGACGACAAATCAGTAACATTAAATTTTATTGTATTCCTCAGCTTTCTTAATAATTTAATATATTTTCCAGTTTTAAAATATTTTAAAACATGAAAATAGATTAAATTATTAAAACTTAAAGGTACACTTTTATTATTATTATTATTATTATTATTATTATTATTATTATTATTATTATTATTATTATTATTATTATTATGTCTCAGATTAACATCTCAGTTTAACCATCTTTGCTTCAAATTTTAAATAGTACAAATTAAAATTATTATTAATCGGAAATTAAAACTGAACTTACGATGTTTAAAAATCATACAAATTTAAAACCTAAGCTTGAATTATTCCTTAAACGGCATTAACATTTAAAATAACTATCAATTCTCTTCTCGTTACTGATCAGGAGATTTCTTTACACACATATTTAGTGTTATATTTTAGTTTGAGGATTCATCTGTATAACTAGCGTAGTATAAGTTATAAGAATTCCCAGAGTACTCAGAATCAGTCCCTTATTAATAGTAAAATAGCCAGCAGCTGTAAATTTCCATGGTAAGATCTGGATATGATGGAAAATATCTTGTGCTTGTATGTGGGCTTCTAAATCTGTAGTAGAAATTTTTGCAGTAATAAGTTCGATCTCTAAAAGAAATTTTTTCTTCCTTTCACTTGTATTTGAAGCAGTAAATGTGGTCATAAGAAATATTAGCCACCAGGAAAGAGTAGTAGTTATCATTCTCAAGGTATAGTAGATATGAGTTTTAAATTTCTGAACCTTGGATATGATGCTAGTGACTTCAAAACAGGTACTCAGAACATTGCCAGCATACCATGAAAACACCATAAGAGTAAATACTTCATCTAGGCTGTCAATTATACGAACAATGTTAATATAATTACTTTTAATACAGATGATATCATCGACGGACAATGTCAGATTTCTTGATTTATGAATTGATTTAATTCTAGCCACGAAGTTGTCGATTTGATGATTTATCATCATTATTAAACAGACGTAAAGAGTGGGTACGAACGTCAATGTACCCCAACCAATGAAGTTAAACAAAATTTTATCGATATATCTCATTACTGTAAATATAATGGATGCATTAAACGACATCAGATATTCTTGCTGAGCTTCGTCCAATAATTCTTGGAAGAAAGCAAACCTGACACTCACAACGATGAAAACAAGCAGGTAGAATATCCATGCAGCTAACACAACAGAGAGAATATTTTTTCTTAAACGACACTTCTCTTTGCATACATAGTTATTGTTGCATTCTAGAAAATATGTCTTTATTATCTTCTCTAATTGGAGTTGTTTTTGGTAAAATATACACAGTGTAATAAACAGTACGATGTTTCGATTGATCCAAGGAATCTGAGTGTACCAATTACTCTTCTTAACTATAGCCATACCTGCTTTCAAAAACACTTGAAAGCACATGTAAACCATCTTTACTCTAAATAATATGTAACAGCATTTGGAACGCACGGCAGATGACTTCAGATTAATATAATTTCCAGAAATAACAATTCCAAATAGTATTAATTTCCAGTTAACGAACACATTAGATTTCTGACTTGATATGAATTCAGAATCATAAATGCGATTTTGAATAATTCGATCTGATCTACGGACCATCTTCGATTGACGACACTCGACGCTTTTCAAGTCTCAGATAGGATGGAACACCATGTAACGTATGTGTTTCAGGGTGTTTGGTCTTATTACAAGAGAATGGCGGTTTGCCACGTGACCTATACGTTTTAATCAATATACCTAATTAATTAAAAGTTACTTAATTACATCGGATAGTGTGCCTTCGGAAGTCCCGCTTACACTCTCTATTTGGTTACACAATGAAAGAAGTTTAGGGACTATTGCTTTTTAAACCACACAATGTGTTTTTCAAAGTACTATTTATTCGTAAATAAAGGAAGCTTTGTTTTTGTTATTCTGTTGTTATTAAGTTTCATTAAGTGGTTTTTGGAAATATATTTGAAAATTCTTGGAACCTGCTTTGTAGTTTGTTTATATTGTGCGATGTGATGCATCATTAATTTACTATGGTCTGCCTTTGTAATTATCTTTAGTATAATATGGACATGCACAAAAAATGCAGCAGAAATATTCTCTCTCTCTCTCTCTCTCTCTCTCTCTCTCGCTTTTCTTTCTACATCATCGGAAACCAACTGTAAGCAACGCTATCAACTGGTAAACATGTGAGAGTATCAACTGATCCAAGAAATACACAAAGATAACTAAGAAAAGCAAGACCGAAGGACCAAAGAATGATCAGAGGTGGTACGGAAATTTTGAGAATAACTAATAAGGGTTCAAGTTAATAGAATATACGTTTACAGCAACACAGAAGGAAAGCTGCACATAAGTCAAATATCATCCATCGTACTCAAAACGTAGCCTTCTTACATTGGTACAATGAACATCGTTACAGGTCTGTAAAGTGCATAAGTTCATATGGAGTATTGAATTACAAGCTGTCCCTTTTCTGATCAGATGGACGAATTTGGGGTGTAACGAATGCCTGGGAAACGCTACTTTACCGAAGTGAATCATTCCAACAATAAGATTTCGGGCATATAATACTATGGAAATGTTTCTACTGGTGTAGACTAAACGTTTTGGTTGTAGTGCTTGAAGAGATGGACTCAAACGGATATGCAACTCTTCCGAATAATGCTGTGACAAAAACAGATATGATCTGTTCAATAAAACTGACATACTGTAGTATAAGTAAGAAGTATTATGTCAGTTTTATTGAACAGATCATATCGCTTTTCGACACAACAGTGTACCATATCAGACTGCAGGCGCTCTTGCGAGGTTTGAAGAAAATGATGTAGAAAAACTTAGTTGGCAAGATTCCCTAGCACAGTCTTATAGAACACTTTTGAGACAATATGGAGCCGTCAAATGTGGGACAGTCTGAGCGCCAACAACGGTGCAGTGACCAGTATTATAGATTGAAGGAAGATTGGTCCAAATACCCATATATTCGCAAACTAAGGAGAATACGAGATGGCAGAAAATATGATCGCGTCAAAAGGAGGAGACTCATTTCCTTTGGAGGAATGGGAAATACAGTGCTGTCCAAATAACAGTTTCAGGTAAAATAGCTCACGGACTCTAGCGCTTTGGGTATTTGGCATACTTATCTACTCGGCTGCAACCCCGACAAGAAGGGACGAAGGAGAAGGGTAAGATTCCTGGGCCTGCAATTTATTTTTCAGGACCTATGAGTAAGTTTGTTTCCTTTTTTTTTCCACTTCAGCGGGTTCGGTAAGTTTTTTTTTTCCCAAGGCCTAGTGTTAGCTGTCAACGTCTTTTCTCGGCCGTAAAAGAATGTACTGTGTAGATAATAATGCGCATGTTTAAAGAAAATCATGCAAGTTCAAATAGTGATTTAATCTCTACGCAGTATAGGAAATGCATCTGAAACGCTAATAATGACCATCGCTATCACTGATACGACCGGCTAAGTGTCTCTCGATTTACAGTATCAGAATAAGAGTGTTAGTCTTATCCCTATTGAATATATCTTGTCTGTGAATTGCGTATGTTATCGAAGCCAGTTTGTTTGTTTGCGGAATGGAAAATCCAAATTTCTGAAAGGAAATATCCCTCCTATCGAAGAAAGAGACCGAAATAAAACTTCAGTTGAAAACTCTTTACAACGATTCTTTTTAACGAAATTCCAACTGAGATCTTTCCAACCAAAAGACATCGTCGATGCATCCAAGAAGAAAAACAAAGTCAACCTGAATAGATGAAAAGTAAATTCATTTGGGATCGTGATGCAAATTTAGATTTGTTAGTTAGTGTAAACATGGCATGTTAATGAAAAGGTTCTTGTTTCAGAATGGGACGTTTTTTTAAATCTCAGTTTGACAACACTTGCTAAAGTCCTGAAGTGACACCAAAAATTATATTTGATCTCTAGAAAAGCTAACATACGCTATCTGCCAATAATTGTCCAGACACCCCTGTTATTTGAAGTCATGGAATATTTCAGGTTTGTTCATAATATAAAATTGGTGTACAGATAGTAGGAAGTAGTATTTCATCATAGCAGTTGAATACAGGTGGTATGACGACACGACGTGAACTCAGTGACTTTGAGAGAGGTCATCGTGGGCTGTCACAGTGGTGGCATGTCCACACGTGCCATTACCGTTCAATTGCAGTATCTGAAATCAACGGTTGGCGATGTGATCAACAAATGCAGACGTTCTGGCATCACTAGTGCACCACAGTGTGTTGTACCTACAGTAAAGTTTGGTGGTAGAGGAGTAATGGTGTGGGGTGAATTCATGGTTTGGAGTGGAACCACTGGTCATTGTCCGTTGTTTGATGAAGGCAGCTCAGTACTTGGTATTCTAGATGATCAGGTGCTGTCTACACTGTGCAGTTTTTATGGAACAGACCGGCGTTACTTTCAAGATGACATTGCCCCATGCTACAGTTGCAGCTGTTATGGAATGGTATGAAGAGATGGTGTTAAACGACTGCCCTGGTCTGCACAGAGTCCTGACCTCAATCCCATCGAACACCTGTGGGACAAATTGGAGCAGTGTCTGAGGTCCAGAGCAGCACGTCCTCACTCAATCTGTTGGAGGAATGGAGACAAATTCCGCCTGATGTCTGCCGCACATTGGTGGAAAGCCTCCCTCAAAGGGTGCAGGAGGTGATCAAAACCAAGGGTGGACATGCCCGATATTAGATTCGCCTGCTGGTATCATTTGTAAATTGCTAGTGTCAGACAATTATTGGTAGATAATGTAGTTTTCTAACCTAAGTATTCAATTCATGTGATGGTTGTGATGTTATATGTATGTGTGTGTGTGTGTGTGTGTGTGTGTGTGTGTGTGTGTGTGTGTGTGTGTGTGTGTGTGTGTGTGTGTGTGTGTGTGTGTGTGTGTGTGTGTGTGTGTGTGTGTGTGCGTGCGTGCGTGTGTAGTACTAGTAGTAGTGGTAATAGTGATTGTAGTAATAGCAGTAACAGTGCATAAATGTTTCATTTTGGATGGAGATTTTTCTATCCTTTATCCAAAACTTGTGAGAGAAAAATCTAGCTCTCACCCCTTTTTTTTAACTGCCCTCAAAATTAACTCTCACTTCTACAGAGAGTTAATTTTGTCCTGTCCCCACCTTTACAATGATAATTTTCATCAACCGATATCATATAAAGCCTTCTCAGAAGTTTATAGCCCTCTATCGCGCCGCCTAATCTTTCACCTGTTTACCAGTGTCTGCAGTCCACATACTTCCAATGTGCCCTCGTAATCCACATATTATCTTTGTTACTCTTCTTTGCATTTTTTTCACAGCTTCTTTATCCCCTGCAAAGCAAAAGAGGAAATCTTTGCAGTAGTATACGACCTCATCAAGGCTTTTGTAAAGAGCCAAATGACTTCTTTTTCTTTACATGTCAATTTTCATTTCAACATGGATATTTTTGCAATGTGAATTTTTAACGTCAATTTCCTATCCACCATAACTATAACATCCCTAGCCTCATCAGTTTCCTGCAGCATAATCCCGCCATTATAATATGCCGTTGGAATCATCACATCAAAGTGCATAATTTTAAAATTACTAACATTGCATAGACAGTCATCATTTGCCCACTGTTTAAGTTTATTCTTCAAATCATTCTTCTATCCGCTGTATATCAGAAGCGTACCTAATGGCCTTCGTCAGCAAACAATTGCGCATCTCCGCTCAGGTCCTTCCCAATAGCATTAATATAGACTGAACAACAATGGTCCAAGGATGACTGATCCCCGGGGTACACCACTGGTTGCCTTAAATCTGACAGACTGCCCTCCTCCCTCCCCTTCCACTCCCATATACCACTTTCTGTTACCTATCCGTCAGTTACCCACTTATCCAAGTCAACGGTTTATATTTCAATCCCATATTCTCAGTTTATTATTATTATTATTCTTGATACCTCCATGCAGTCGCCTTTCATGTGATATCCTATCAAACGCTTTAGCAAAGTCCAATATTATTATTATTATTATTAAGTAACACCTCCAGGGAGTTCAAAGACTCATCGAGGCTGTTTTTTATCCCCTTCCAACTACTAACCGTGCTTAAACTTGCTAAACTTTTTGCGAGCCATTAGTAGCATGACATCCCTTTAGTAAAGGGATGCCATGACTTGATTGCAAAGTATAGTTTTTTTTCCAACCCATTTTTGTATGCAAGTTCATACCAAATGGCAATTTAAATTGGTATGTGCATCTAGTTATAGGAATTACTACGTTATGCACTTTAAGACAGAAACAGTCTCAATTTGTCGGAACATGTATTCCACGAGGTGCCGAATTTTCATGTACCAGCGTTTTAGTAGATTCGGTCGCATTCTATTGTTTCCCGATTATGGAATATTTCCGTTGAGGACAGTTGTTCAAATCTCATCCCATAGATGTTCAATTAGTTTGGGGTGGGGGTGGGGTCTATAAAAGGGAAAGCCCATGTGTAAAACAAGCTCATGTTCCTGAAGTTGTGTCTTGTGACATGTGCACTTCCGAAATATTAAGCAACCCAATGTTTACCAGCAAACATTTCACATACTTTTCCCAGGAGCAGAGCCTACAGAGCTAATAAAATGGTTACATTGACTCATGCTGTTGACGCGATACCTTATGTTGCTGTTCCCATGGAACAACTTGTAACCTTATTCCTCTCCTCAAATATATAATATTTGCATTTAAAAAAAAAAAAAAGTAAATAAAAGGATTAACTCGTTATTATTATCCAATGGAAGAACTTATTTGATGATCGACCCAAATGATAAGAATGTATTTCTGACTCTGAAGCATGGTCGTAGAAAAGTACAAGGATGATTATAATGCAATGTTACTAGACCGCTGATTATCGTCTCTATTTTGTGTTAGGCATCTGCTAAGTAGGTACTGAATAATATACGGAAATAATTCAAATATCATTAATATCGGAGATATCGGCTAAAGATCTCTAATAGCAATGTCAAGGTCATATTATTATATGGATCAGAGACATAAATAAATTAAATTAAATATTCAGATTCAGGTCAGATATTGAGTATTTAGTAAAAAATAAAATGTTATATATTTCAAGCGAAGAGTGTCTAATCTAGTAAGAAAAAGTAGGAATTGCAAGTCCTTCTTCATCCCTGTACACTGTTTTGAGTGAGCTCTTCACTTCAGACTTCGATCTGTTTCCTAAGATTTCTTTCTCCGAATTACTTTACTTGTAATTGTAAAAATTACTTTGTGAGAAAAGCTTCACTACCATTGACGATGTTTCTACTAAAGTGATCTGACTTATCAAAACATATCAACAAAAGGGGGTTTGCTGATAGGGATACAAGACGTTCCTAAACTCTGCACAGCGGTGATAAGGTAGGATTATATTCGACCTGTAAATACATTTTGTTAAATAAATATTTCGTTTAACAACAGGAGCACAATGTGCAGAAAGTTGGAAATTATTCTCCTAGGAACAGAATAAAGTTCACTACAGAGACATTTTTGCGACAAGTTTGACATATTCTTTACAAAGTTTGTCTCTCTCTCTCTCTCTCTCTCCTTCCCAGGAATACTTCAGGTTCATTTCCGTTGCTGTTGCATGGTATTATACGAGTACGGTACTGACATTATCAGGGCCGCATTTACCATTAGGCGCAAGCTGGGGGCCCTCACTGTCTATGGGGGGGGGGCCACATTTTAAAATCTTACTCCTCACAAAGAACAATAAAAAAAAATAGTTATAGTTGCAAAATAAAATATTTATTTTTAAATATTAAATTCATAATATAAAAACTAGGCCGCTGAAAAAGTTGTGAGGCCTACTGCTTCCATTTGAAATACATTGTTCTTTCCTTAGAATATAAGAATAACAGGAACTCCTGTATTCCATAAAATTCATGCATGTAAACGTACCCTTTCTTTGCTGGATGTATATACACGTCCAACAAACCTGGATAATATTCTGTCCACCTGTTGAAAGAACATGGATAAGAAGTGCAGTTTGACTCTCATGTCCATTAGAAGGGGCAATAGTCCTTCACGCTGAAAAGAACACTTAACTACATTACCTGGCGTACATAGTAGCTACGTTCAGTTGCCTACAGCAAGAAATGCAGTTGCTTGCCGTTTACTCGCTAACCGGAATGTAAGTTGTATCAGATTAAATACCTGTGAGTTATATTCATTTTTTGCTGCTTGTTTTTATCGTATAATTATAGTTTTTAATGTCAGGGTAAAATAAGAAATCCTTTCGTACTTTCTTCACTTCATATTGTATCACTTTGGAAGATCAATGTCACTATCAATTTTTTTTTTTTTGCTAATTATTTTAATCGCCAATACATTTTAAAATTCTCCCAGAACTTGTCTGAAGATAATTATTTTTGTCAAACAATTTTATAAATTCATGAAAATCCGAATCTAAAAATGAATACAACCTCCATCTGTTCCAAATTAAGTTTTCTTTTTTATTCATAATACGTTTTGGAAAATTATGGAGATAACTACCGTGTTTGAGTAAAACTTTAGTTTAATATAAGGCTAAAATCCACTTTCGGTCTTTCAAACCTTTATATCAAGGTCATCTTCTGGAGTATATGCACTATATACAGAAAACAAGCTACACTACAATCTACATGGTTTATTAAAGTTACTGACCAACCGTTACAACAATTATTGACCTGACCTCTGGCGGAAAAAAAAATATATATATATATTAACACCATGGTCATACATATACATTCCAACCAGTTGGTATGGAATGGTTTCCAATACTGGCTGAAGGTTGCCTAGAGTCCTGACGTATGCTGGATACTGCGTATTAGGTGGGCTGAATATGTGCCATCCAGATTCTTGGAATTTTCATGCCACCATTATTGTTGATATTTGGGTGGTTTATCAGAATTTCGCAGACTTCCTTAAATTTTCTTTCATACCAGGTTTTTGTATTTAAAGAGCGGGTACTTTTCCAGTCGATTTGGTGTAAGGTGTTGAGAGCGTGATCTGAGAGACCTACTTCACCAAAATGGTTATATTTAATGTGTCTTATGTGTTCTTTCTTACGTATAGGGATTGTACATCCTGTTGCACCTATGTACGGTAAGTTACAGGTGCAGTGGATGCAATCTCTCTCACACACACACACACACAGACACACACACACACACACACACACACACACACACACACACACACACACACACACACACACACACACACACACACACACACACACACACACACACACACACACACACACACACACACACACACACACACACACACACAAATACTGCGAGATATGTGAACTTTCTTTTTGTTTGTATTCGTTATTTTTCCAAAGTAATTGTACCAGAGAACTTTTAATATTTCGATAACGAAATTAAATTGTGATTATTATAAATTAGCAAATTTTGTATATTTTTTCATTTATATTATTTCCTCATAACTATAAATCACTAAGTTATGTAATATTGGGGAAATTAATGTTTAAAAAACAGCTTCAGCCTACAATAGCAATATCAGAATAAAATGTTTTGAACATCTGTAAAGCAATCAGAAAGGTGAAAAATATAATAATAAAATAAAATAAATTTCTGTGTGTATTCGACTCTGGTTAGGGACTTTTTAGTGCGTCTACTGGACGTGTTCGTTTCTCACTTTCTTAATAATTTTCGTTAGCTTACGGACTGTTACTCGAGCAGAAAGGAATAGGTCTATAACCCTCTCTCTCTCTCTCTCCCTAACCCCCCAAAAAACACATAAATGATTATGTAATACATATGCGCCTTTTCTTTTAAATAATTCAAATTTTTTTTCAAGGTAATTGTACAAATTATTTATAATTTTTCGATAATAAAAATGAAACTGATCACTATAAATTAAGAAATCATTTTGGTATAACTGTTGTATCAGCCTGTAAAAGATATATCAGTATTTTTGTGTTTTTTGACATAAATAACATAAATGACATAAATTTTGAATTATTTCGTCTAGGATATCCTTCATGTTATATTTTTAGCATATCTACAGTGGTTACACTGGATATTATAGTAATGTGGATCCTAAAAAAAAAAAAATCTGTTGCAGTTTTAAGCAAAAGACAAAGGCGAAGAGTCTCTGATAAAATACCATCGGATATAAATTTTTAATATTAAAAAGACTCACAATCGGAAACCCTTAGTAATGTAGTTTAACATCATTTGTTGTTCACAAAAAAATCGTTCCTAAAATTGAAATGTTACCATCCATATAACGGTATTTTGCAAGGCAAGAAAGCAAAGCATATTGTCATATTTATTTCAATAAATGTTATTTAAAAAATATAAATATTTCACACAATATTTTAAATGAAACATTTGAAAATTCGCGAAAAAAAAATCTATATTGTCAATAAAGTGAAAGAACGTCACAAGTTGTCTTGTTCTGTTACACTAATTTGAAGATTAAAAGACAGTAAATTTACTATTACTAAATAGATTCATTGCAAAGGCTGATCTCTGGTCATTTCAGGATTATTATTTTCTTACATGTGAAATTCGTTTTTTTTGGGAAAAGACAATAATTGTGCAGGAAAACAAAAAAAAACAAAAAAAAAATCGAATATCGTAGGACAGTAAACCAAGTAACACACGTCAAGTCAAAGGTTGTTCCACTACAGTTAATCCGTTAACGGCTCTAAAATCGCCTTTCAGGGATTAACGCCAAAAGGGTAATTGTATGATTAAAAGTAGAATGCAGAGGAAGTTTTGATCCATTAAAACTGAATTTGCAACTATGCCGCGGAATCTTGTCCGTGAATATGTTTGGCATTTTTTTTTTTTTTTTTTTTTTTGAAGAACGGTATAGCAGAAGACAAGTACAAGACTAGTATTAACAAAATTTCATAATCTCATGGGGCTGATATTGATTCAGAAAAAATTATTAGTGAAGTTAAGTAATTTTTAATAATGATAAAGGAAGAAAAAATTTCAATTAAAATATGTACAAATTTATAAACGATTTGTTAAGGTCTACTTTTCAGAACGTAGAAACAATTCTAAAAATATTTTTGACGCTGCCTATTTGAAATGCAAGTGCTGAACGCTCATTTTCAGTGATGAAACGAATAAAAATATTAAGAAGCAACTTGTACCAAAATAAAACAAGTGACCTGTCGTTATTATGCATTGAATCAGATGTAATGGACTCGATTAATTATGATGACATTATAGATATATTTGCTAAAACCAAAGCTAGAAAAAAAAAACTAATTTTTCTTTTTAATTTAAATTTTATTTAATTTAAACTGATATATATATATATATATATATATATATATATTTTTTTTTTTTTTCTTTAAATGCAAATATATGTATACCAATGTTGTGTTATTTTTAGTTTATTAAAATGAGTTATTATGGAAATGTCGACTTTTATTTTCAATAAACTAAAAAAAAAAAGCGTATGAATTTCATTAACTGAAATAAAGCGTATGAAATAATAGACGTTCTTTTGAGGCCTCATTTGATGTTGCTCCTAGGGCCTCAAAAAAGTATAAATGCGGCCCTGGTCATTATAACATTTAGTTGAAGGAGTTTCTACTGAGGGATAAATTAGCTTTGGTATTTTGGTCATGTTGTCGCAATAAATTTTGAACTGAAAATGATAGAGATATCATGAAATGTTAAACATTTACAATCTGAAGATCAATTGAAAGTGAAGGCGTCGCTTGCGTTTGAAGACAAAAAGAAATCGAAGTCCAAAGGTCTAAATTGCCAGAGCGAGATCACTTCTCTAATTGATTTTTATCTTATCTATCGCGTATCGACAATGGCAACTCGTTGGTTTTCCTTAGAGTGAAGAATTGTTGACGAAACTGTAAAATAAAATAATGTGTGTGTGTGTGTGTGTGTGTGTGTGTGTGTGTGTGTGTGTGTGTGTGTGTTTTGCGTTTTCCTCCCAATAGTAACCCTACCAGGAGGTAATTTATTCCTACATGCTCCATTGCCTTACAATGCTCATATTATATGTAGCTTACAAGTACTGAGTAACATTTCTATTTATATTTTTGTATCAGTTTTCAAATTTACATTTATATTTTTATATATATTAACACTATACAGTATAATTCACATAATATCAGTAATTATGCTAGATTACAAGGACTGGAAGTTGATTTTATTGGCAAATTTAATTAATTCTATGTAATACTTTTCGATAAGTCTCTGTCTTGACACTGGCCACTTGTCTTCGGAAGTGATGACTTGTTGTATTGGGGGCATCCGGATGGAGTCCAATAGCTGACAGTCGTAGAGTATGTGGTCAACAGTCTGTTGAAGGTGTAGACTGCAAATGCACGATGGTGATTCCAGGATATGGAATCTGTGTAAGCAGTGCCTTAGTTTTCCGTGTTCCGTTAGTAGCGTTGTTAAAACTGGAGAAATGGCGTGTTTTTGTGGCCGGAGTCTGCTTCTGATGCTTGGCAAGAATTCTTTTGTTGTTGATCCGTTTTTTGATGTTTTCCATTCTTCTTCCCACATGTGTAGGCTTTTCTCTTCTACAAGTGTTTTTATAGCAGATTTCCAGTACTTTTGGTAATTTGTTTCTAGCCGTTCGTTTCTAGCTGCTTCTTTAACCAACTGATCCGCTCTCTCGTTTCCTGCTATTTCAATATCCGCGTTCACCCAGCAGAACTTGATTTCCCATCCCTCTAGAGTGAGATTTCGAACTAGATTTCTTGTCTGTTCTATTAATGCAATATAGTTGTTCTGGTTTTTTATGCCATCTCTAGTGCTTCTACTATCACTGTAAATTGTTGCTGTCTTTTGCTGAGAGGTGTTGAGTTATAATTCCTGGAGATATGTAAGTGACTGAATTATAGCAAGTTGTTCTGCTTGGTTGTTGGAACAGAGAGGATGCAGTGTAGAGCAGCGTTCTTGTATAATCCAATGAAAGAACAACCGACGTTCCCTTGGGTTTTGCTTCCGTCAGTGTATATTTGGAATTCGTCACTTTCAGAGCTTTCCTTCTCCTTAATATTTGTTATCTTTGCTGGTGAGGCCACTTACTCTAGTGAAGCGGACGTTCGTAGCAATTTGGATCGATTTTGTAACTTTCATTATATCTTCCGGAAGTGACGTCATATATAAATAGATAATTCTTGTATTTTGTGTGTGTGTGTGTGTGTTCTAAATACCATAGTATTCTAAAATTATGTCATTTTATAATACTATGGTCCATCTAGGAGGGACAGTTGTATTGCTTTATTTCGTAATTATTGATTTAGGCCTGTTTCTTACCCTCACACTTCCTTTGTAAAAGCAGGTGCTTAAGGAAAAGTATTATTATTATTATTATTATCACCTTAGAGAATTTATATTCTGTACTTATTTAAGGACTGGAATGATGACTGTTCAAGTTTCTCAATCATTTAGGGTGCCATGTTTGCTTAAAACAATACTAAATAATTATGGAAAAAAATCGTCTATATGAAGAGTTCCAGATCCTTTGGTAATTCAGCAAATTACCTACTTAGAGTTTAACAAAATAGTATTTTTATTTTTATTTAGATATTGCAAGTAAACAATGGGGGGGGGGCATTTATTACTTTTTTTTTTCCAGAACTATTTTTCAGTATGATTGCCACCGATACAAGCACTGAGTTAACACCAATGTATTTAAAGGTTAGTCCTAGTGAAAGAAGGTTTTACTCTTGTATCGATTTTTATAGCCGATAATAGACTTACATATTCCTTGTTGCGATGTGTTTTCATAGACTCTCCCTTTGTCATTATCTTAAATTAGACCAATCACACCATTGCCACTAAATATTTTTGCATCCTAGAAGAAATAATAATGATGATGATTCTTTTCTCTCTCCAGTTTAAGATTTCCCTTTCTTTTATTTTTTTTAATTTTTATTTCGAGAATGTTTCTTCATAATCAGCATATTAATATATAAATAACTCTTGTCTTCAGCCATATTTGTTCGGTGTTAGTGCCTGCGTGCTCATATAATTAATTTTATGTTCCCTGAAGATGGTAATGTAACATTACAAATATAAGAAGAATTAATTAAAGTTTTTTTAATTAATATAATAGTATATATTGTCTTTCCCTAAAAATTGACAGTTAATATATAAGTAAAAATGATTTTATTTATTTACTAGCAATACCTGGTTATGGGAGGCTAAACTTTAATTAGTTCTTTTTGGAGAGAGCGAATTAAAGTGGATATTAGTGTCGTAGAAAAATAACTGTATTTTGCACAACGAGAGGAGCTGGAATAGGAAAACCCAAAAATTTGGAGAATGTGTGATAAAAAATCGTAGCATAAAATGTAACTGTGAATTACTGCACACGTTGCACAAGTGTTGCTTTAAATTATGGATCAAATACACATCCTCATACGCTTCGTATCCATCATATATTTCATGTAATGTCAACGGTATTGCAATTTTAATATGCACTTCGCATCCATGATATAGACGTCTTGGCCGGTAGCGTGGGTAATTGTTCTATAGGTACTGATTGTTATTATACATTTGTATCTTGGCTATCTTATTAATCAACAAAACCAAGCAAATCTAGATGATTAATAAAGGAATAATAGGAAGTGTACTGATTTCCTTCTTTTCTGTATGCCAAAGAAGATATCGTGCTTCTTTAAATTTAACTTTTTTTCTTTAATTTAAAATTTTCAGACTTTAAAAATTAATTTAAAACAACATCCTTACTTTTGTTCAAAGTTAAGAATTTTAATGAAGAAACACTCGAAATAAGAGTGTTTATAACGTGAAAATATGTTTATGTGTGTAATGTATTTATATTTTCCAAACACACAAAAAAAGTTCTACAATGAATTAATTCATAACATTAAAAAAAATGTATTACGTGTCTTCATCAAATGTATGTCTATATCTCGAGTTTTTGTTGACATATCACTTGAGGAGGCTTGACCTACCATAGCAAACAAGGTCGAATTGGGAGCATTTTAGTGGGACTTTAATTTCAGATAATTAAGCATCAATTCTTTTACAAAAATTAGTTTCTTTTACAAAAATAAAAAATAAAAAAACTAATTATCGTTCAGCAAAATCTTCCAAAAGTTGAATTTCTTGTACATAGTGTGGAGACCAGGGGCCCGCCGACAATATGTGCAACGCACACAGGCGCCAAAGATTTCAGGCGAGGAGGAAATACTTAAAAAAAAATATTCATTAATTATATCAAAATAAATTACATTTTTGTTTAAATTTTAATTATATTTTGTAGATTTGTCTTAAACAAATTATTTATAATCACTTATTTGTTATTATTCCTTAAGATCTTATTTTATTCTGATCCTAGTTCTAACAAGTAGTTTAGCGTAAACAAGTAAAAATTTGAACGTGCGCAGTGTACTGTTTATATAGTATGACGCGCGTTTGAATTTGCTTAATCTTGTTCAAACTCGCATTTGCTCTAAACATATATAAGAAAATCTGCTTCAGTTTTTAACTTTATTCTGTATTCTGCTGTTATCAGCAGAATATAGACAACATCTTGTACTTGAATCGTCATGAGAAAAATTTAAATCATTTGAACAATTACAAAAAATGGACAGAATTAATTACATTCTTAAAAAATAAAACTTGCATTGATCATTTGCAGCAAACAGTTTGAGATAATGAAAGGAAACGTTGGTATGAAGTTATAAAAAGAATAATTTTTGTAGTACAGTTTTTAGGCGAACAAAATCTAGTTCTTCGTGGTAAAAGTAATAAACTTGACGATCGCAACAGCGGCAATTTTTTAAAATGCATTACGGTGTTAGAAAAGTTGGATGCTTTTATATCGGGACACACGCGACTTGTAGCTAATGATCTTGACTTTAAAAATATGCCCTCTTATTTAGGAGATAAAATTCAAAATGAAATACTCGCTTTATTGGCATCAATAAATTAAAATAAAATAATAATATCAATAAATTAAAAATATTAATAATAGCGTTTTTATAAAGTGTTTTTATTGGGGAAGGGGTATAGGGGCGCCAACTAAAGTTTTGCACATAGGCGCCGGACACTACTGGCGTGCCCCTGGTGGAAACCCAAAGGGGCTTAATCTGTCCAATGAAATTAATCTGTGAAAAGACTGACACGTCGGCCTTACACATAAGTACATCCGACGAAGGTTAAAAAATTAATTAAAAAATCGTGCAGATGAAATAATTTTCATTAACAAATAAATAGCTGTGTTGATTTTCTTAAGTGCTTTGTTGATAGTAATTTAAGTTAAGTATTTACGTTATCATGAGGAAAACTTAAATATTTTAGTTCAAAACGTAACACGTACCTTAGTACAAAATGTGCCGTTATGTATATTGCAAAGTTCAGTCTACTAATCAGGGCCGACGGAAGCGCGTATGCAGAGCATGCGGGCGTCGCCGGCAAGGAACGGTTCATAAGTTAATTTTTAAGAAAAAATTTTTATCATAAAAACAAAATAATTCTTAGAATGATCAATATTAAAATAAATGAGGCCGTACACTGAATAAAAATAAAAATTAAAAAAATGTATATTCCCGCCTCTTTGATCAGCCAGCTGTTTACAATTTTGCAGCGAGAGCAGGCTAAATGCTTGCCTGCAGAATGTTGTGTCTACTGCAATCTATCTAAAGTGAAACGGTGAATGGTTTTTATGCTCAGAAACGAATTTTCGTACAAAACATTTGTTGCTAGTTAACCAGTCATATGGTACGCATCTCAGTAGGCTACTGACAGTAGCGCAGTGCGGATTATTATTTCGTCTCTGTGTCGTGTTGTGTAATAATTTCTTGAGGGTATAAAATAGAAATGGAATCAAAAATTAAAAAAAAAAGTTATCCGGTGCACAAAATCATAAGCGTCATGCTTCGAAGAAGCAGATATTAAGAAACAAACTGGGGCTCTTAATAAATTTGTTAAAATATTAAAATATTGTGATGCAGATTGTAACCAACTCGATACATCAGAAATCAGAGTTGAAGAACCATGCACATCATCCAGTTTGAATGAAAGTACTATTACAACTGTTGAACAAGATAACTGAACATGATTTAAGTGAAAAATAGTTAGGATTTAGTCAACTACAACAAGATTTAGTTGTAGTTGACCACGAAACTAACACATTGTTAGTTTCTGTGAATTTAGAAGATCCAGGTGAACGGGGAAATATTGATGAAAAATTACGAGTTGTTTTAATTGAAATGGGGCCTGTTCAAAAGAAAAATATAATATATCCCAGAGACACATATGGTCGTAAATTTGGCGACACGTATTATAATAGAAAAATGGAAAACGGAGCTCGTGCCATGAGCATAACTCATTTATTCCGAAACTTTAAATTCTGTTTTTTGCTTTTGTTGCAAACTTGTCGCACCTTCTGTATCAACTGAATCACCCACTGAGTCTTGTAGAAGGTTATAACGATTGGAAAAATATAAGTACAACTTTACATAGACATGAGACTAGTTTAACTCACATGAAAAATTTCTTAAAATGGAAGGAACTTGATAAAAATTTAAAAAACAAAACTACTATTGATTGCCAGACTCAAAGCATGTATGAAATGGAAAAGAAACATTGGACGACTGTTTTAGAACGCTTGATTGAAATTATAAAATTCGTTGGTAGCCGAAATTTAGCTTTTCGCGGATCATCTGCTAAATTATATGAAAGAAATAACGACAAATTTTTAAAATTAATCGAACTGTTTGGGAAGTTTGATCCCGTTATGGAAAATCATGTTGAAAGAACCCTACAACGAAACAACAGAGTACACTATTTGAGTAAAGACAGTCAAAATGAAATATTGGAAACTTTAAGTAACGCAATCTGGGATACAATTTTATTATCAATTCGAAAATCCAAATATTTTTCCATAATTTTAGACTGCACACCTGATGTAAGTAAAACAGAACAAATGGCCACTATTATTCGCTTTGTTTCCTCTTACAGTGGAATTGTCAAGATCAGGGAAAACGTTTTAGGTTTTGCAGATATATCAGATTCCACAGGACTGGAAAAATGGAACATTCCCATTGAAGACATGCGAGGTCAAGGGTATGACAATGGGGCAAATATTGGGTCCAAAATTTGCTTTTGAACAAAAATCCTCTAGCTTTTTACGTGCCATGTGCTACTCATACTCTAAATTTAATCATTAACGATGCAGCCAAAGTGAATGCAGATACAATTAGTTTCTTTGCAATTATTCAAGAAATATACAATTCTTTTCATTCTCTTACAAACGTTGGGCAATCCTTTTAAAGTTCGTAAAAAAAATTAACATTGAAACAGCCATCAGAAACGCGATAAGAATGTAAAATTAATGCAATTAGCCCTCTACGATATCATTTAGGAGAAATTTATGATGCACCTTTTGAAATTTTAAATAATGAAAATTTTAATAAACAAACTCAGCATGAAGCACACACATTATGTGCTAAAATAAAGGACAACAGATTTATTTGCTCTCTTATAACTTGGTATGATTTACTTAACAGAATAAATCCTGCGAGTAAAATACTTCAAGACAAAAATACGAACATTACACTTGCTTTAGAATCTATCGAAAATTTAAAAATATTCTTACAATAGTATCGATCAGATACAATTTTAAAGAAGTTCTAAAGCGGCAAGAGAACTGAGTGAAGAGGTGGACGGAGAACAAGAATTTAAAACTGGTACGAAAGTTCGACGACGAAAGAGGACACGACAATTTGACTACGAGCTTCATGACGGAACGCCACAATCGCCAGAAGATAAATTTAGAGTGAATGTGTTTTATACACTTCTATACGTTGCAATGTGTTCGTTAATAGAACGTTTTGAACAACTTAAGACATATTATGATAATTTCAATTTCTTGTATAGATTACTACAAATTAATAACGAAGATTTACGAAAAATTTGTGACGATTTAGAGATTCTCTTGAAGGACTTCGACAATAAAAACGTAAATGCAATAGAACTATATGACGAGTTATGTGCTTTCCGGGATATTTTTCGGAAGGATAATTTAAATATTCAAAAGCCCTTTCGATATTCTTAATTTTATTGTGTCCAATAATTTATCTTTCCCTAACTTTTCAATTGCTTTAAGAATACTATTAACCTTACCTGTTAGTGTAGCGAGCGGTGAACGTTCCTTTTCCAAGTTGAAATTGATTAAAACCTACTTAAGAACAAGTATGTCACAAAAGATGCTTGTGAGTTTGGCGTTAATAGCTATTGAAAATGATATATGTGCGGAATTAGACGTTAAGACCATTATTTCTAATTTTATGAATATGAAATCAAAAACCTTAAAATTAAAAAAAAAAATTCAAGTATATTTATGTAATTTAATTTATTTTCTGTTATTCTGTAAAGATGTTATTTTTTGAATACTTATATTAAATGTTCCAATTATTTCTGAATTCTTTTCTTATTTTTTCATCTATCTTGAGTTTCTTTTATTTTCCTAAAAGACAGTTCCACTTATAAAAATTATTAAAAATTTTTACAATTACTAAGAATTTACTAACTTGTAAAATGCAAGAATTTTTTAAACATTAGTTCAAGTAAATTTTAACTTAAATTAAAATTCATTTTAATTTTGTTAGCGATTCGGGTCGGTGAGAAGGCTATAATCCCTGTATCATTATATTCAACGATTAAAGTGAAGTGGCTTTATCAAAATTTGTTTTAACTTTTGAGAATTTTTTGAATATTCGGGTTTTTAACGATTATCCTGCCTAGCCAAAACCCCCGGTTCGTTACATTTAGCGAACCAACGTGTGGCTGTTCCGTGAAAATTTATGTAAGAAATTTCAAATAATTTAAATTTCTATTATCGTAAAAGAACCACACACGCCCGGATCGTTACAGGGGCGCTTAGATAGAAATTGCATGCGGGCGGCAAAGACCCTAGCGCAGGCTCTGCTACTACTAATACATTTAATTGCAGTGATGTGATAACATATTACTGTTCCTTAGAATTAGATTTATTACATGAAGAAGTCTAATCGGTTATCAATCAGATCATTTGCAATAGGAAATTTAACTTTCATACTGCAACTATGAGCGAATACTTAAAAGTCCAAGATTTCGTAATATAAATCGATCGCACTTTTTTTTCATCGGTACTTGATGAAAACTGAGTAGAACATTAAGTTGACTTTGTCACACTTCAAGATCCTCTATTATGATTCGCTTTCTTACAATGTAGTGGAAATGGAGAATTAATAAATCACGTCAAAAGCAGCAAAGGACATTAGAAGGTCATGCCTCTACGACGGCTGTTTTGGTTGAAAAAAAAAAAAAAAAAACTGGGTTCGAATCCCGTGAAGGATATTAAACACAATTATAGATCATTGTGTGATAATGATGGTAGAATGAACAAATACTAACATGACTCAGGTTAGCTGAGTGACATCTTACTATAAAGCATGCAGAATTCTAGCAATTCCACATTATTCTTTATTTATTCATAGATTTATTTAAATTATTACGGGGCACCGCCCCCCCCCGACGCCTATGGCACCCCCCCAGAGTTCCGGACTGGTAGACCGGTTCTCCTTGAATTCTAATGACTCGAAAGGGGGGTTTCCGTCCCCCCCGGCGCCTACGGCGTCCAACCCCCTGAGTTCCGGACTGGTAGGCCTGTTCTCCTTGAATTCTGATGACTCGAATTTTGAAGACTCGACACTCAGGGTAGCCCTGAGTTTCAAAACATTTCAAATAACTTGACACAAAAACGTTACAAAAAAAAGTCTTATCATTTTATATTATAGAGTAGATTACCTAACGATTTCAGCATTCGATTGATCGTATCGTCAGTTTGGTTCTTAGTAATCTTAGTTATCAAAGTAATAACCAAATGGTAGTATTCATTGTTAATGCTGAAGCATCACTAACGTCTTTCTGAATACATTATTTATTCAGAAAGTGGATACCTTTATCCTATTAATGTTCATTACGTATTTATAATAATTTAAACTGCTATATTAAATTAAAATTATTGTATAAAATATTTTCAACTATAAACTGTTTTAAATGAAATTTAGAATTTTAAAGGAAACTTGTCAGCCTGCTTGGCCGAATAGCTAGCTATCTACTCTCCGGCTAACAGGTTGGGGGGTTTCAAATCCCACTGTCGGGAAGGATGTTTGTGATTGTCCTTTCTCGGTGTGAGACCACCAATCGGCTTAGTGAAGGTCTGAAGTGACGTGAAAGGTTCCATGTTTGGTGTCTAGAGAAGGGCTTCTGGACTATGTAAGAAATAAAAAAAAAAAAGAATAATAAAAATAAGAAAGAAATCCTTAGCTCATCCATTATATAATTTATACATCATTATATGTATAAATTATATATATATATATATATATATGTGTGTGTGTGTGTGTGTGTGTGTGTGTGTGTGTGTGTGTGTGTGTGTGTGTGTGTGTGTGTGTGTGTGTGTGTGTGTGTGTGTGTGGAAAAAATATATGGAACAAACTGTGGCCTTCTAGAATTTACCAAAATAACTACAGTGATACACGAAAAGAGGAAATTCAAAACGTGCATAATCTGGTTAAAAATATAAATCCAGATGTTGAAATTTCACAAACAGATGTTACGGAATGGATTACAGGTAGAACCGAAAGTGAATTCGAAATCAAATCAGACGCTGAATAATTATAAATATAAATATGACACTACAGAATGAATTAGAAGACGATGATGATGATGATAAATAACTCGAAGAAAAAAAGTAAAACATGAAGAGGCAGTTGACAGTTTTAAGATGTGTATAGAATGGGCTAAGCAGAATGATACGCCATTCCACAAAATTTTATTGTTAATGCAGCTCCGAGAAATAGCATTCGAAAAAAATTTAGCCTCCAAGAAGCAAAAGAAAATCAGTAACTTTTTTTTACAAAGAAATAAAACGTTTTTTTTTATGTTATTTTGTGAAACTTTTTGTGTGTGTTGTGTACAAGAAAGTGATATTTTTTACTCAAATTTAGTTATGTACTGAACTATGCAATTTTATTAAATCAGAATCCTTAACGATACACGTACATACAAACTAAAGTTTTATTAAAATAAACTTGTATTTTTTTAAAGTTTTACATTACAGTACAGTAGCTTTTTTTCTATCAGTTACTTCATTGATTTACAGAATTAAATCGATGTACCGTTAGAATCTGATTATTTTTGTCTTAAACGCTAGTTATTGTTGTATCTTGGGGGAAAATTCACTAATCCGAACGAGCACGGTTTTTATTAGTTCGGATTAGCGAGATACAGTGTAGTTGTGTAATAATTGTGATTTGGTGAAGAGGTAAATTTAAATCTTACATGTAAAACTCAACGTTTTTAGACGCACTGAAATGCAGATACCAAGCCAAAATGGATCCTGGAAGGTCTCGTAAATAAACCAAAGCATTAAAAAATCATAAAGATGTGGAGAAGTGGCAATTTCTGAGCTCAAGTTAAGCAGAACTAAGCTCCCTCTTGTGATCAAAATGAACTATTTCATTATAATCGTTTGTAAGCCATGTTATGTTTACTAATCATAAATCATTTGATAGTATTTGCCTAAAGGACTGTTCACATCACGTATCTTGGAAATTTGATATTATAAACGCTACTCTCGTGCACATGTTTTTTAGAAGAGATAAATCAATTGGACTTTCAAGTTGTATAAATGACAATGAAGACAGCTATGGATAACCGATTCTGAATCGTCGTACGCAGGAAAATTGACTACGAACAGTGTTTCAAGGTTAAAGTTAACGGAAAAACAAATAATGAAAATATTACATAAATAACACGAGACAGAGAGAACCTCCATAGTTTAATCAACAGAGACTATGGCCTTTGGATGGCGAGATCTGGTTTCGATTTCCATTGCAGTACAAGAAGAACCTTTTCAACTAAAAAAGGTAGTGGGTAAGTTTCATACAGAAATAGTAGCGTATATGTCAGAGCCTCTAAAACCAATTTCAGGATTGCATCGAAGTGAAACGGAACTCAGTTTGAAGAATTCAAATTCCTTGGAGGTATCAGGAATAATAATAATAATAATAATAATAATTCTTCTATGATTAATTGTAAATTCTTATTAAGAAATCAGAATTTATAAGGCCAATCTAAATCATTATGCATTTCCTAGTAGACTCATCTAAGATAAACATATTGAAGACAAACAATAATAAAGTGATGCACAGAGTAATCAGAAAGTTAATTATCTTTTATTTTCAAGAGTAAATTGATGTTTATATGAAACTTGCAAGATCAACCCACGTGTGACTTTTAGAAGTGGCGTGTTTACACTTCGTTTCTACGAAGGGGCGTTTCATTAACAAGATAGCTATCAGACAAGTAGCGCCATCTAAAATTATCGAATAATGTAAAATACGATAACAAACACTGACGGCTTTCATATCGTTTCCTTAGCGAAAAGGTTTGTGTACCAAGAAAGCCTGCAGAGAACATTTCTTCTTTATTTTTCTCTCTCTACATTCTAGGTCACAAATGACATGTAACTGGACTATGATCAACGCTGTTGGAAATACGCGGACTGTTAACGAACGAAGGGTTAACACTGAGAAGCTGTGGTTAACTTGGAGAATTCTTCTTCCATCTGTCAGTGTTTGCGGCCTACGCCTGAATTTGAACTTTACAAACAGTACTGGGATAATCTCATGGTTATGGATGGGATTAGGAATAGTTTATCTTTCCATCAATGTGACATTAAGAATAGTGTTCACTATTTCCAAACCAGAAAAATGGTACATTGAAATCCCGTGGATTATTCGCAATATCGTAATTATCTTGACAACTTATTTATTATTCAAGCATCGCCTAACTGTAATTCGATTACTGAAGACACTATCTTGGTGTCATCATACTGATCTGAAAAGAACCTGTACCATCAAACGAAACACTGCAATAGTAGTATTCTTTGCTTGGATTTATTACTTACTTCTAGGTATTACAAAATATGTAATCCCCCGTCCATTAACTTGGGTCAAGGGTGAAATAGAAGAAATTTACGCAGTGTCTTTTGCTAATGTAACCGAACCTTTGGTGTATCTAATTTTTTACGTGGATGGATGCATTTATTTTCTTGTTGGCTGGGGATCTCTGGTATTTATACCCACTTTGTATGTTTGTATAATGATGTGTTTAGGGCATGAAATTGACACGTTCGTTTCCTACATAAAATCTTTAAACTCCTTAAATGCAATCGATAACTTGGACCGTTGCAGGCAAAATTACCTTACCATTTTACGTGAAGTGGAGAGTCTGGAAGAAGTATTTTCTTTTATAGTTTTCTTTTGGCACTCAGGGAATCTCACTGGTACATGCTTTGAGGTGACCAGAATGATTTTAGCAAAAGAAAAACTTATTGCTGATTACGAATTTACATTCAGAAAAACATTGGCTCTACTCTTATGGTGGTTCATTTTCTTTGGGACATCGTTTACGGCTTCTGCAATCGGCGAAAAGACCAAGAAATTTCTTTTACTCTACAGAGAACTTTGTGAAGCCGTTGAAAATTCAGAAATCCGATGTCAGATGGAAAATCTTTATAATATTGTTCAAATATTTCCTTGGAAATTTACCAGTGGAGGTTGTTTTGACATTAATAGAGGAATGGTTTTGTCTGTAGTGAGCGTCGTTGTTACTTACTTGGTATTGTTGATTCAGATGGATCCTGAAACCAGTTCTGTTCTAAAAATGTGATTAATAAATAATGTTATCGCACGAAAATTAATTTCCGCACAACGGTGTCTCAAAAACTGTTGGATATGTTCCAACTGTAGGTAGATTATTTTTACGTTTTTTTCCTGGTTGATTGATTGTTTCAAAGACGAAGAAATATTTTTGTTTGCATATTAATCTAAGATTATAAATCATTATTGTATCCATACATATCTACAAAGTATTTATCGATAATTAAAAATTTATACAGTTGATGTTCAGTATATATATTAAAAAAAAAAACTGTTAAGGATCACAGGTTAGTGAATTTCCTTCAGCATAGTCTGCCTATGAGATTTTGTTTATAACTTTTTTAGTATTTTGTTACAGTAGGCTTGTCTACTGTAAAGGTATTTGCTATAACCACAGTTGATTCTACAATGACTACAATGATAGACCTATTGTATGAAAAAGTTAATGCAACTGAGATGTCAATGGAAATTTAAAAATTTTTCCTCTTCTTATCGTGCGAAATATTATTTATAAACCAATATTTGCAACCGATCATGTGAAATTATAGTTATATACGGCACAGAACTTTAAAGGCTCATTGATGATTGCTCCCAATCGAATTAACCGGAATTCTAACCTAACTAACCTTACCTAACTAACCAACCGGAATTCTAACCAAATCTAACCTTACCTGATGGATCACAAGAAGAATACTTCAGATATGCACCCCACTAATACACTTCAAGTCATTTCAATTGATTTTAATTCGGATTTCCCAGAAGATCAACGTCATCTAAAAGCAGACAGTGAAGAAGATATTCACCAGAATAACTGTTGGAGAGAAGTGAAAAGAAATACACAAACTAAAAGTAACTCTAGCAATAATATCTAGGTAAGTGAAATTTCCTCCTATAGATGGATGCATTTTGAATGACGAAACAACAGTATTTGAAAGGGTATTTATGTTATACGGGCTATCTTTTGAATTAATCTAATTTATCGAAAATTGAATGTTAAAAAAAAAAGCAAGGCTGGTCTTTTCACCGACTCACTTTACTAACAATAGCATATCAATAATAGGAGTAATAATAGGATTGAGATATCTCCATTAACTGGCATATTATTGATCGCTATGGTATCAATGCTAATAACATACTAAAAACGAGTTCTTTAACTCAGAGATCCATTAACTGCTTATTATTGATCACTACAGCAATAACCCTAATAATATACTAAAACTCATTCTTTATGTGATTTTTATAGGTGCCTTCACAAAAGTGCATTTTAATTTCGTTCATTTCTAAAAAAATAGTATCTAGTACTTAACCATTTTTTTTGGAAAACTGAAATTCTTGAAATAGACTCCTACCTTCCGCCAATAATTTTCACTATTATTAATATTATACTTTTTATCATAAACTGAAGTAAGCGCTCCTACAGCTAACACCAAAGCCCACTCCAGGAATATACAAAATAAGACTCATAGACCTTTTAACACACGTTGAACAAATAAACTCAATACTTTTGAGACTCGTGAACATAATATTTGACACTGGCATTATTCCACAACAACTGAAAACTGCGGTAATTACTCCAATTTACAAACATTGTAAAAGAAATGATACACAGAACTACAGACCAATAGCTAACCTACCAGTCATCTCAAAAATTCTTGAAAAAATAACACACACCAGACTACAGAACTCTTTACAGAAGTACAATATTATCTGACAAAACCAATACAGCTTTCAGAAAACAAAAAGCGCCATTAGTTTATAAGAAGACATCGCCGATGCCATAAACAAAGCCCTCGATAAAAACAAGTATGCTGTCCTTTTTTGACTTAACCAAAGCTTTTGATACACTTCAACATGACATACTACTACTGACCAAATTGTACTCAATCGGAATAAGAGGAACACTGCATACCTGGTTCAGGAACTATCTCTCAAACAGAACAAAAATAGGCACATATTACAGCAGGGGAATACAAATAAAACGCGGTGTTCGACAAGGCGCCTTATTATCAGAGCTGGCGCTAGGGTCTTTGTCGCCCGTATGCAATGTCTATCTAAGCGCCCCTCTAACGATCCGAGCGTGTGTGGTTCTTTTACGATAATAAAAATTTAAATTATTTGAAATTTCTTAAATAAATTTTGACAGAAGAGCCACACGTTAGTTCGCTAAATGTAATGAACCGGGGGTGTTGACTAGGCAGGATAATCGTTAAAAACCCGAATATTCAAAAAAATCTCAAAAGTTAAAGAAATTTTCATAAAGCCACTTCACTTTAATCGTTGAATATAATGATACAGGGATTATAGCCTTCTCACCGACCCGAATCGCTAACAAAATTAAAATGAATTTTAATTAAAGTTAAAATTTATTTGAACTAAAGTTTAAAAAATTCTTGCATTTAGTAACTTTTACAAATTACTAAATTCTTAGTAACTTGTAAAAAAATTTTAATAATTTTTACAAGGGGAACTATCTTTTAGGAAAATAAAAGAAACTCAAGATAGATGAGAAAATAAGAAAAGAATTCAGAAATAATTAGAACATTTAATATAAGTATTCAAAAAATAACATCTTTACAGAATAACAGAAAATAAATTAAATTACATAAATATACTTGAATTTTTTAAATTAAAATTTTAGGGTTTTTCATATAAACAGAAATAATGGTCTCAATGTCTAATTCCGCACATATATCATTTTCAATAGCTATTAACGGGCTAACAAGCCTTTTTTGTGACATACTTGTTTTTAACCCATTAACTTACCAATTAAAAAGCAGAAAGCGGTCGTTTTTCTGCCAATGTTTTGAGCGAGGGTGATTTGCTATTTGAAAAATAATGATGAATTTGAGCAAACGCAATAGCCGATACACGCCGTTGGCAACTTTTCTCGGCTGAAAGGAATTAGGCAGAAGGTTGTCTAGCGTCTATATTCGGTTGTATTTATATGTGAAACCAAAATTCAAAATCAATTTTGGTGCAATAAACAAAAGACGTGTCATAGACGTCTTTGTATGTTAAGGAATTAATTTGTAGTAATCTATACAAGAAATTTAAATTATCATAATATGTTTTTAGTTGTTCAAAACGTTCTATTAACGAGCACATTGCAACGTCCAGAAGTGTATAAAACACATTCACTCTACATTTATCTTCTGGCGATTGTGGCGTTCCGTCATGAAGCTCGTAGTCAAATTGTCGTGTCTTCTTTCGTCGTCGGACTTCCGTACCAGTTTCAAATTCTTGTTCTCCGTCCACCTCTTCACTCAGTTCTTTTGCCGTTTTAGAACTTCTTTAAAATTTGTATCTGATCGATACTCTTGTAAGAATATTTTAAAGTTTTCGATAGATTCTAAAGCAAGTGTAATGTTCATATTTTTGTCTTGAAGCATTTTACTCACAGGGTTTATTCTGTTAAGTAAATCATGCCCAGTTATAAGAGAGCAAATAAATTTATAGTCCTTTATTTTAGCACATAATGCTTGTGCTTCTTGCTGAGTTTCTTTATTAAAATTTTCATTATTTAAAATTTCAAAAAGTGCATCATAAATTTCTCGTAACTGATATCGCAGAGTGCGGATTGCATTAATTTTACTTTCCCATCGCGTTTCTGATGGCTGTTTCAATGTTAATTTTTTACGAACTTTAAAAGGATTGCCCAACATTTGTAAGAGAATGAAAAGATATTGTATATTTCTTGAATACTTGCAAAGAAACTAATTGTATCTGCATTCACTTTGGCTGCATCATTAATGATTAAATTTAGAGTATGAGCAGCACATGGCACGTAAAAAGCTCGAGGATTTTTGTTTAAATGCAAATTTTGGAGCTCATATTTTTTTCTTTTCATATTTGTCCCTTGACCTCGCATGTCTTCAATGGGAATGTTCCATTTTTCCAGTTCTTCCATTATTGTTGCACATAAACCACGTCCTGTGAAATCTGATATATCTGGAAAACCTAAAAGGTTTTCCCTGATCTTGACAATTCCATTGTCACAGGAAACAAAGCGAATAATAATGGTCATTTGTTCTGTTTTACTTACATCAGGTGTGCAGTCTAAAATTATGGAAAAATATTTAGATTTTCGAATTGATAATAAAATTGTATCCCTGATTGCAATCGTTATAACCTTCTACAAGACTACTTGATTCGGTAGATGCGAAAGGTTTGCAACAAAAGAAAAAAACAGAATTTAAAGTTTCGGAATAAATGAGCCATATTCTTGGCACGAGATCACCGTTTTCCATTTTTCTATTATAATACGTGTCGCCAAATTTATAACCAAATTTTTGTTTCTTAAATATGTATCTCTGGGATGTATTATATTTTTCTTTTGAACAGGCCCATTTCAATTAAAACAACTCGTAATTTTTTATCAATATTTCCCCGTTCACCTGGATCTTCTAAATTTACAGAGACTAACAATAAGTTAGTTTCGTGGTCAACTACAACTAAATCTTCTCCTAACTGTTTTTCTCTTAAATCATGCATCTTGTTAACTTGTTCAATAGTTGCAATAGTACTTTCATGAAAACTGGATAATGTGCATGGTTCTTCAACTCTGATTTCTGATGTATCGAATTGGTTACAATCTGCATCAGAATATTTTAATATTTTAACAAATTTATTAACAGCCCCAGTTTGTTTCTTAACATCTGCTTCTTTTGCAACATGACGCTTACGATTTTGTGCACCAGATAACCTTTTTTTTTTAATTTTTGATTCCATTTCTATTTTATACCCACAAGAAATTATTACACAACACGACACAGAGACGAAATAATAATCCGCTCTGCGCTACTGTCAGTAGCCTACTGAGAAGCATACCATATGACTGGTTAACTAGCAACAAATGTTTTGTACGAAAATTCGTTTCTGCGCATAAAAACCGTTCACCGTTTCACTTTAGATAGACTGCAGTAGACACAACATTCTGTAGGCAAGCATTTAGCCTGCTCTTGCTGCAAAATTGTAAACAGCCGGCTGATCAAAGAGGCGGCAATGTACAATTTTTTTTTAATTTTTATTCGGTGTATCCGGTCTTATTTATTTTAATATTGATCATTCTAAGAATTTTTTGTTTTCATGGTAAAAATGTTGTTTCTTAAAAATGAACTTATGAACGGTGCCACAGCGTTGACGCACGCATGCTCTGCCTGCTCGCTTCCACCGGCCCTGCTTATTATCACCTATTCTATTCAACATATACATTAACGATATTCATAACCTGGCCACACGAAGTCAAATATTTCAGTACAGATGACGCCGTGCTACTAGCAGTCCACGCAGACATCAACACGGCTCTCTTCAAAGTACAACAAGACCTAAATGAAATCACAACATTCTTCTACCAAAACTCAATTGTAATCAACGACACCAAGACACAGATGTTAATAATACATAATCCGAGAATCATGCGCCCGGCACCACTATCGCTACACTGTCACACATACCGCTGCATTGACAACAAAAATACCAGCCAGTGTCCCGTAATCAAACCCGTAACATATGCGAAATACCTTGGCCTTTATATAGACTGCCACATTAAATGGGCCTACACACTAAATTCCGCATCATCACAGCAAAACTCTTCCACGTAAAAGCCATGATTCCATCTAACATAAAAAAAACTCCTCATCACGGTATTTCCGAATCTCTACTTAGGTACTGTATAACGGTCTATGCAAACACGTCAAACAGCCACCTAAAAAAATTAGAAACATTACATAGGAAAATTGTGTCAACAGTGATTTGGAGACCTTATATCAGCCAATATATAACAGCCAATATCCGAACCGCTTATGGCGATACACAGAATCCTGAGCATTAAAAATCTGAAATACTACATAATGTTACTAAGAAATTACTTCAATATCACCTATCGTAACAATAGAAACACATATCGCATAACACGACCCACAACAATTCTTTACGTCCCATGACCCTTCAAAAACTCATACTGTTCTTTTGTGAGATCACATCTGATACCCACGCTATTCAACAACCTACCAAGAAATTTAAAACACATAGACAACTACAGATCATTAAAATGAGATCATTTATATATATAAATTGTGTATTTATATTCAAAGAAAAATATTAAAAGAAATAAGGTAATTTAAACTGTGTACAGAATTTTGTACAGAGCAGAAAATTTAATATGTCTTAATTGTACATATGTAAATATTCTGTATGATGATAACAGAAAAAAATCTAATAATCATGATTGTGAATATTATAATAATATATGTTGTAAATAATTGTTACGGTTTTTATTATTATTTAAAAATATTATGTACGTTCATGTATCTGTTATACACAATTGTGTTCATGTAATGCATTATAAATATTATATTTAAATAATAAAGTTTGAAAACATTATTATTATTATTATTATTCCCACTACCTGCATTATCTTCTCTTGAGTTCAATCACGTTATCTACACTCAGCGCTTTCAAAGGCAAGCCAATCACACCCCACTCCTCATGAACGAACACTGAACATGTCAGTGTTCGTTCCAGAATTACAATTATGCTCTGAGTTATATTCTCAATCATTGTTATATGGTCCCTGAACTACAACTTTCTATCTACTAACTCCAAGATCTATAGCCTGATCAGTTTTTTTTTGTAGTATAGCCGGTTAATTAATACGCGATTGGATATCTCATCACACCAGAGTGCATAACTTTATATTTACTAACTTTGAAGTGGGCTATTTTCACACGCCCACAATCTAAACCTTTGCAAATCATTCTGCATGTACTGCATGTCAGTTACATTCCCGATTACCCTGTCTATCTTTGCATCATCAGCAAGTAAATGGATGTCGCCTGTGAAATCCTTCCCAATGTCGTTAATGCAAATAATGAATAACAATGAAACAGAAACTGATCCCTGAGGTACACCACTAGTGCCTGAGATTGTAAGTGAGATGCATGAAAGTACGCTCACACTATCATTACTGTATAAAGGTGACGTGATTAATATCTAAGCAACTGAAACCATTTTATAAATCATCAACGAATGCATCTCCTGTCTCTGTTTCTGTTTGTTGTCTTATTCTGTTTATGAACGTCGTCATTCGTTAGGTATTTCTTAACGATATACTCACGGAAATACGTACGTGGTGCATAGTAAATCTACTAAGATGAAGGGTAATCATGTACGGGAACAGCTGCAGACTTGGGCATTGATCGATCAATATATATACATTGGCCTACAACGCTGTTATCATGTAATCACTTATTATAATATCTTATTACTTATTATGATATCCTCTTGAATAAGGTCAGCTTGATGATGGTATATTAAGCCTTGGAGTATTAGCTAAAAAGCATTACGCGATATTCAGTAAAACAGTTGTTAGAGCAACTTTGGAGTGCATTTTTTTTTTTTTTAAATTCCAAAGAAATAATGATGAAATTATTTGTAAGTGATACACATCGATACCATAGTTCGCCCACCGATTAGAGATCCTTCAACACTTCTGCGTATGTCAGAAAAAGGAGAATCCATTCCGATAATAGGGTAATCAATCCGTATTGCGGGATAAGTGTTTATTATTACACATCGGAAAATTAACTTCTCTTTTATTATCATTGTAGTTTTTAAAGTGGTAACTATTTTGCTTGCATAACAACTGGAACATTTTACGTATAAAGCACGTGATTTCGCGTGTTGGTGACGAATTTGTACATCGCCTTATTTCTTTTTCTCCCCTTCAACATGAATTGACTCTTCTTGGCAGCCTGCCAACGACAGCTCTCGCTTCTGTGGTCGGACTACACCATCCTGCATCAATGCGTCGACTCGTCTGAAACAGACTGGAAAAAGGCCGAGGTGAAGTGCAAAGATAGGCTGGCACTACAAAGACTTCAACTAGGCCTTTTTATTAACCACGAAAAACCTAATTCTTCCTTCTTCACCTCTAGCAAAACAAACTGCCAACCGTCCTGACACTCTAACTTCTACAGCAACAATGAGGACCGGTTGGTCACCAGGTGACCAGCTGCCCTTGGAACCATTACGGTCTTGCAATAAACAATCTCGCCTTTCATTGAAAGATTGAAAATAAAAACAAAAACAACATTCGTTTGCAAACTTCTAATGGGCTTAGTTTGGGCAGAAATAAATATGCTTTTGATGTCTCAAAGACAGCGTCAGAAATAACACCGATTCAATATCAGCAAAACACTATGAGCGACCCTCATAAGAGTCGTCTGCGGTTACATTCTTTCCACTCCAAACGCGAATACCAAGGGAGATTTTGTTCATATCAGAACATCTTTCTACAGCAGTGTTTCTCAAACTTCAGATATCCGCGTACTCCTTCTTAACTTTTCATTATTACCAAGTACCCCTAATCAATTAATTAAAAAATAAATTCATTAATTAATTAAAATTAATAAATTAATTCTCTAGAGATGTCAGACAACACACTCTTATCAATTTCATTTGATCCAGATGCAATATCAATGTTTTCTTGTTGCTTACAGCTCTCTTTTTGGGGTTTTATAAATCCAATCTTTAACCAATGATCCATACGTAAGCATTTTCAGCTAAAAAAAAATACTTTACTCGAATATAACTCTAACTTTTTTCCCAAAATTAAAGCTAAAAAATCGTGTCGCGAGATACGTGCGGGAATTTTCGGAAACTAAAGTTTTCAGAAAAAAACTGAAAATGGTGCGACTTACAAAGAAGCTCCTACTGGCTATCACTACTTTTGGCATCGAGAACAGTTTCTTTGTGTGCATCGTCAAAGTCATCCACCCAAATAGCGTCATCTTCTTTCCCATTATTTCAAGCAAAAATTACCAGTAATTTACAAGACTTGAGATACGTAGAGCAGCGAAGAACTGCATATAATTGGTGCGGTATTAACAAAAGATCGCGCGAACCAAAGACAAATTAGCATTTCAACAGTTGAGTTGAAATGCTAATTCCCTTCAACCAAATTCTATAATATCTGAAACGCATTCACTATATATTTCTTAGTTTTAACACGTTAAGGACGGGGGGTAGTGTCAAGCAAAACCATATGTTCCACCGGCAACATATGGTTTTGCTTGGTCTATAGAGCAGTTTCTGTTGGAGAGGGGATGTGATTCATTAGTTAGTGCCGTTTTATCCCGGTTGTCTCGAATTGCACTGTTTGTTGAAAAATATAATGACGCCTTTAATTATGCATAGCCGAAAATTGCCACGTAACCCCTAACGACCTTTCGCGTACCCCCGGGGGTTTGCATACCACACTTTGAGAAACACTACTGCTCTACAGCATTCTTCGCCGAGGGAAACACAGAACGAACCCGAATATTTATACTATAATTCAATACTTTTATCTACTGGAGTTGACATAATAATAATGTATTTACTTTTGAATCAATTTTGCCATTCGAGTTGCATTGTGTTTGGCATGGCGTGTACCAGTGACGTCACGCTTTAATTATTTCATTTACAAAAGAGTGAACTTGAAAACCAAAAAAGAATGAAAAATTAACCTTTTTTAAAAAATAACTTTTTATTTTTTGTCCGATCGAGTTTCTTTTCTTTTCTTTTCTTTTTCTGTTTTTTTTTTTTTTTTTGCTCGACGATGCGAGCCCTTTGTTAAAATTTCCATAGCTCACCACTGGGGAATAGGTGAGTGTTTAGCGTATTTTATTATTATTGCAATAAAGGAAGTAATGATTACGGATGAGTATGCAAGGATAATGTCACGTGAGAAGTAAAATAAATGTCCATTTTGGAAACTGAATCTCGCGTTTAGATTCTTGCCAAATTTATTCCATACTCTAAAACTCATATCGTTGAAGGTCTTTTCTTCACTCATATTTATGCAATAAGATTCATACTCATTAGGTGATGCATTGGTCTCAAATTCTCAAATATCCACTTATATAATCGTTACTTCACTCTACACTATAATTCACCCAATGCATTTGGATCGTTAGTTTCAATGCTACGCTCACCATTTCAAAGGCACATCCCAAGAAACTGTATTTTCAAGATTCTCTCGCCACAGACACGCTAATTATATCCAACGAAATAATAGTCTTCAACCATTTTCTCGAGTGAACAGCTGCTACCTTTGTCCCAGTGAGTGAGTACTCTTTTCATATCATTGTCTATGACATGCCGCTGACAATCACACAATGACATGTCGATGCTTCGTCAGGTTTCAGTGGTTTATTGAGGTTGCTCTACATCCGAGTTCTTGTCGCTGTGTAGCTAACTAGAAAAATTTTTCCCCAGAAATTCTTAACTGATTTTGTATAGATCAATACTGCAGTTACTTTTCTCCACATAAGTAAATTATTATTTGAATGGCGTTTTTAAAAAATGGAAATGAATTTTTTAGCACCAAAGTTTAGTACGACTGAATCAAAATGTTAAATCTGAATCAAGGGAAGAGATCAGCAGGTGAATATGGCGGACATTGCAGTAATGCCCGACATTTTTTAATAATCTGCAACCAAAGGTTTTTTTCGGTTGCAGATTATCTTTTTCGTGGTTATTATACGGAATTTTTTTACCCTTTGTAAAAAAAAAAAAAAAAAAAAAAAAAAAAAAAAAAAAAAAAAAATCGAACGGAAATTTAGAGTTTGGTGAAACGTTCCTCAAATCGGTTCTGTTATTAAGAATTACTAATTTGCTAATTTAATTAAATTAATTAGCCTTCATACATTCATTAAACTAATTCATTTACTAATAAAAACAAAGCGTTCGACCGCTGAATCGTAAAGTGAAAGCAACGACCACAAGATAGGAATAATATTTTTAACTTTGAGCTGAGAAAGCTTTGGCTTAGTTTGAGTTTTTAGAATCGTAAACACGTACGTTTAAAGTAACAGTTTTAAGGTGGTGTAGCGTTTTGTAAATGGCTTTTGCTTACTTTGTGCCGGAAGCAAGAAAGACAATCCTTTATAGGGTTTGTTTTGTTCGTCGAATAGAGAAAGTTTTTTTTTTTTCGCTATTTATTTAGCCGTTCTTTAATTAGTCGAGTTTTATCACAGTCGCGAAACAAGAAAGCTATAAACTACTGTTGTGCACTCCACTCACAAAAAAAAAAGGGTTCCTATATCACATTATTTGAGGCATATTATCTATCTGGTCTCCTTCGTGGATATGATGAAATAACATGTTGTCACTCTTTACTATGATTTTCTATTCCCTTATTGATTTCTTGTTTCATCAACTTGTTTACTTCTTCTTCTTCTTATTTTTTTTTTTTAACTGTTTGCGAGCCGATATTAATCTTTGGTGAAATTTTCGTTTCCGTGTCTAAATTGCTTCTCCACAAACAACTTCTAGGGTTGGCAGTGTATTGTAAACGTTTAATATAGTCTTTTTCGCAGTTTAGATTAGGAATATAGCGATGGTCACGTGATAGCATTCTTAAAAATGCATGTAGATAAGAGATTATTTACAGATTTTCTGGGAAAGCGGTGTTGTCTCGAGTCAGTTCGTACATCTGTTAAACCTCTTCTGAATCCAATCAAGAATTCTCGATGTCGCCATGCGCGACCCCTAACGCGAAAGAAGTATTTTAAAGTTTGTAGAATTTGGTACATAGAACAGGTTAGAATTTCCGCAAATGAGAATTATTCTTAAGGAGAAAAAAGTTTCAAGCTTTTTAATAGACTGAAGATATTATGAAGTAATATGTTTCTTCCAGGTGGATAGCAATAGGTGAAAGTCAAGACAAGAAGAAGAGTAACTGACCTTACTTAGCAAGTGAGTTATTAATCAAAGTGATGAAGTATGAGACAGGTTCTTCTCTCCAGGTGACAGGATTGGATTTCGATAGTCCTTCCGTAGATTATCTACAACTACACGAACTGAAGAAAAGCGGTGTTAGAGGCATTGGTTACAGAAGCCCTCAAGATAAAATCAAATTCTTTCCCTAAATAATATTAATCATGAAGACGTTTCCCTATAGAAAAGCAAACATTTTGTTTCTGTAAATTAGATCTAATGATATGAAAATCAAGAGGATTCAAATGAACACAAAAGCACTGGCTTCATGACTACAGTCCAGTGACCAGAGAATGGAGGTTCGCTTCCATCTTCGAGGTTGTTGTTGTTTCACATCTCCGCAGCAGATAGAAATGGAAGGCTATTTTTAATTTCGGATGAAACTTTGCTTACGAAAGGCAGTCCTATTGCAAAATCCACTCATTGACTCATTAAGCAATCTTGGATTTCCTTTCCAGATCGCCTCTATCATACCACGACAACAGAATCACCATCTGTACTTTCTCATTCTAATACCACCAACTCTTTCATGTCTTCTTTCATTCCATACTTGTTATATTTCAGACCATTGGAATCTGCCAATGCAATCAACTGGGCTATTACGTTGATCATTTTAGTATGGTGGAATTTGTAAAGATCTTGCTGTAAATGAACTTGACCTTGAACTATTCGACTAATAGATGGCCGTATTTCTTAATAAAGAAATAAGAATTAATGCTTAAATTTAAAAAAAAGTGATGAATTGGTATTTTAAAATTAAATTTAGTGAGGTTACACCACAAGTGTTTTAAATGTGTAGCGCATCCAGGATCGTCAAAAGAAAATTAAGCAATTTTGATTAAATCGAGATTATTTCGAAGAAGATAACTTGGTAGAAATCTCTTAATAAAATTCAGCTAACTTGAAACGTAAATAGAAAGAAAAAATAACGAATAAAAGTGATGGAGTGGATGTGGTCTTCTCCTCAGCAACATCGATTGTGCAACGTAGCATGGAGTCGAGCCCTCTTTTTGCTAATAAGGCAATTTTTAGAAAACATGACCACAAGATAATAATAAGTTGTGCATGGCCCAGCTTGTTATTTGAGTGTGTGTGTGTGTGTGTGTGTGTGTGTGTGTGTGTGTGTGTGTGTGTGTGTGTGTGTGTGTGTGTGTGTGTGTGTGTGTGTGTGTGTGTGTGTGTGTGTGTGTGTGTGTGTGTGTGTGTGTGTGTGTGTGTGTTACGACATGATTTCATTATTATTATTATTACTACGTGACACCTTCAGGGAGTCCAAAGACTCATCGATGGAGAGCACTTACTCTACAACTCTGTCTCCGCCACTCAATCTGCCAACTATAACGAACCGCAACTACACCAACGCCATCTGCGGGCCCACCACTAATATTTTCACAGATGATCACAAACATCCATGCCCACGGCGGGATTCGCACCCGCAGCCTTTTGGCTGGAGAGCAGATACGCTAACCACTCGGCCAACTAGGCCGGCAATTCAATGAACTAATGTTCAGTGTAATTACACAAGTAGAATTCAAGCATTCTTTAGAGTAATGATTGCCTTATATGCCTTATATTCCATCCATTGAAATCAAGTCCATGGAATTCAGTAATATTCTAGCACAAAACTCCAAAGTTAATGATTTGAGTCCTAGTTTAGAAATAACCATCATACACGATTGAAGGTATACACAGCCCTTTTCAGAACGTAAGGCATCCCGGATATGTTTAATCAGTGGGAAAATAACCCACATTGCTTGTCTAAGGGATGTTACTGTGGTCCTAAGACAGTCTATAAGGAACGAGCTCGCCGTCATCTACGAAGACTTGTACGGACAAACAGAACTTTCTTTGTGTGCAGCAATTGACCAAAGCATTATATAAAAGCTTCTAATTCGGTGGCCAGTATGTGCATAAAGACGGAGAAAATTTAAAATAAAATTAGCATTGAATATCTTTACTAAGGACCATTTTTTGTGGAAAAAATTTCAAATTATTCGAAATGATACAGCCTTTTATGTTTATAGGATCCGAATGAATCATAAAATAAAATAAAAAAACACGTTTTGAGTAACAACATCAACGAATGCACTGTGAAAAATGTTTCAATTTTTAGCTTTGCATTGTGGACATTTATTTTTCTATGCATAGTTTCGAAAAGTTTAGTAAATCTCCGAAATATGAAAATCTATTCCAATTCTTCCAATCAAAGTGAAATTGCTGTATTTGTAACGGATAAGATGGACAGAATAGGTTTTTACTTATTATTCGAAAAGCACTTAACTATGTTCGAACTTCAATAAACAGATAAGCAAGAATATTTTTCAAACATACATAACATTTCGTCAAAACATTCTTAGCATCTTACTAAAAAAATATAATAATAATAAAAAGAAATTACTGAATATGTTATATATAGTCATTTTTTTTTTTACATTTTTTTTTTAAAGCGAGAGTTGTTGTGATATCACGGAACGAGAACCATCGATTTTTGCAGACGCATGCGCTGAGCCATGGATATAATAGTTTGCAAGGTAAACAGTACTTAAATAGAAATACCTAAAAAAACACTAAACGCTGTTTTGAGACAATTAACAGCACACGAAGTTTAATTTCATCTCTTCGACAATAGCATTTTAGTAACAATCGATTCCTAATTAACTGGCATTTAATTAGAAAACAAAAGGTCACCAAAGCTTTTCCAGAGCATTCATTATTTTCCAAGAAAATGAAATCCATTATCCAAAAAGCAATTATCATCAGATAGAGGGAACGCACTTTTAATTTAGTTTTGTTTTATAAAACAAAAACAATGAAGAATAAAGAATGGGGTTAAAAAATCTCTCTTCCTTTCGCTGGCAATGTTATCAATATGCTGTACAGACAACTAAACCTGATCTGCAATATACAGCTGAGGGAAATGACGTCATGATTAGTACAGCTGTAAGCTGCAACAATAGCTAGCTCCATTTTTCCGTGAGTGTGGAAGATTAGAGCGCCACCTTTTTTTAGTGCTCAATGTTATTTACGCCAAAAGGAAAAGTGAAATAAGCAAATTACATTTGATAATTGTAAATATCAGGCAAAGATGATTTCCATCGCTATGGAAACCGAGAATTTTATTATTTTTATCTTTTTTTTTTAAAGCTCTGGAAGTTATTTAAAAAAAATCAGAAAAAAAGCATTTTTTTTTCTCAGTAAAGTTCCAGTATTACCTGATGTTATTATAAGTTTCGGAGCTTACATAAAGATGTGTATAAATTCACATGGAAAGAATACTAATAATAATTAACAAAATCATTATTCTGTTATTGTTGATAGTGAAGCTATCGTTATACTGTTTCAAGACACGGATGTTCAAAAAGATTTGAAATAAAAAGTAATCGCTCCTTAATTATGAGAAGAATAAACGTGAATATGAAAATACAAAATCAGAGCTATTCGAGGGTTACATGTTAAAATTACACGGGATAAAATTACACTGCCAAAATTACACGAGGAAGAAATTACACAGGGAATAAATTACACAAGGATGAAATTACATATAGATAAAAATACACTAAAAAATTACATAAATTTGAATATTCACACCGAAGTTTTTTACTTTAGAGTTTTTAAATTTTTATGATGAATTTTATATTTATTTTCAGATAAGAGTTCCGTTAATGTTGTAATACTTTATATGACCTACCCGTTGACTTTAACTCGATTAAAATATTATTGGTATTTTGTTGTCAAATTAAACACATAAACTTTCTTAATATTGCAAAAATTACTTTTATTTTAAAAAATAATAAAAAAACAAACACTAAGTCATGTAAGCTATACAATGTAAAGAATCCAATCGTCTATTAGAGTCGTAATTTTCTGCAATATTTGAAATACGTTGTTTTAACGAAATGTACCTATGACGTCCTGGGTTTCGTTGGCCAGTTAAATGCTGCAAATAGTTTGTATGTTGTAAAGATAATTCTTTAACAATGTTATCCAAAAATTTTCAAACAGTTGGATGGGAACACCGAAAGAGCGACTGAAGTCCATAGTGCCATCCTTCGATACAGAGTATAGAGTTGGCTGCAGAGTGTCTATGGTTCCAAGTAGAAATATTGAATAGAGGTTATCTATAAGTGCCGTTCCTGAGCTGTCGACCTCGAATATATGTACGTTCGAAGTAAAGGAGAACTTGCTCGATTTGTTCATTATATTCGTCTAAATTAGAGAACAGATCAGCAACTTCTAAAAATGTTTCTAACACTTCATCTTCTGGTAAAAGTGCCAGTGATTGTAACATTTTAATGTGTACTGCAAATGACTGATTGGATTCATATAGAGATTTTAGTCCACATTCATTTACTTTGCGTATAATAGATTGTGATAAGTGGAAAAAGAAGCCACCAATTTCGATGTTTTCAAACACGGTACGGAAAGCATTCATTGCTGCTGTTTCGAAATCGGTCAAAATTTTTCGTGGTCGAGCTTGAGGAATTTTCTCCAGTAACATGTTCAGCATCTTCATGTATATTTCTTCCTTTTTCCCTGGTAGAAGAGCCAGTAGACAAAGAAAAGCGACGCCTGAATTATATTGGACATGGATACTGTATAACTGATAATATATTTCTGGAACCACTTTAAATGTACCATCTGCTAGCCAAAAATCGTTAACTACAAGTTATCTAGAAGAGTCTTGTGACCAATTAGTATTATACCTTCTGGATCTTTTGCCCCGAAATCATCAATAATCCATTTAGAGTACTTCTCTGGTATTTCAAAATTTTTGTTATCTGGATTTGACGGAACGTTTCCGATTGTTTTAGCTTTGGATCTATTTAATCACCTCGTCATGGAGCTCTTCTTCGGTAGGCACATTTTTAATTCGTCACTAAACGATACAGTCACTAAACTGTTAGCTATAATTGCACGAGCTGTTGCGCCTGGATTCGACATTTTTCTTTTCATTTGATTTGCAAGTTGATGAGCTTCAGATTCAAAAGTCCTATTAACATGACAGTGTTCTGAAGACTCACGGATAATCTTGTTGTCTCTGGTATGGAACAATGTAAAGTTCTAAACTTCGCACAACGCCAATGAATAGTTCCGATTGCAGTTTCACGGTGATGAACAAACTCAAATCCTTTGTAAATTATAATTTGATCACCTTTATGACTAACGCCGTACTCAAAATCAGCCATGGGTAAATTAAAAATTAATTTAAAAAATTAATCACGAAATTTATTACGTCGCACGTTATACACTAGTTGTATTAAGAGTCACCAAACTAGAACCGAAGAATGTAAGACAAAAATTTACTTATATAGCTTCACCCGAACAATTCTTAGAAATTCTTGAGCAGTTCATGGTGATTTACAATTGTCGATTGGTTTTACCTTTGGAAATTATTCCTTGTAAATCTGAGGTAAGTACTAATTAGGGTAACTAATCACTACATAATTTTGAGTTTCCAACTAAACCACCTCCCTAATCCCCTTGCCCAAATCTGCACTAGTGATTTACCCCTTGCTGGTTATAAATTTTGTACAATTTTTGGTAAATTTTATTTTATGCGTAATTTCTTACTTGTGTATTTTTTACCTTTAATTTTTTTCTTAGTGTAGTATTTTTATCTATGTGTAATTTTTTTTGCGTAACTTTTTCTTTGTGTAATTTCGTCCTCGTGTAATTTTTACAGCGCAATTTTATCACGTGTAATTTTTTCCTGTGTAATTTTGTCCTGACACGCTATTCGAGACAGGTCCTCACTTTCTGTGAGAATAGGCAGCAGAAGCAGCCTATTCCCACAGAAAGTATCCCCTAGATGGAAAACCGATAGAAGGAGTTTATTCTTGATGGAATGTAAGACAGGCACGATTAGACTAGATTATGGTTCTTTAGTGAACATTATTCTAACGAAGATAAGCACACACTTGTACAATTCCATTACAGTTACAAAAAAGAAAACTCATTTCATGAGTTGCCATAGTAACCAGTTGAAATTATTTCGTTTGTGAATGCTTCATAACGTTACTGATCACCTGATCTCTGCTGAATATGGATTAGCTCTCTCTCTCTCTCTCTCTCTCTCTCTCTCTCACACACACACACACACACACACACACACACACACACACACACACACACACACACACACACACACACACACACACACACACACACACACACACACACACACACACACACACACACACACACACACACAGGCAGGTGGCATAACGCAGCTGGCCATTTTAGTTCTAAAAATAAAACCTAATATCCCGCTTGAATGCTCAACTTTGATCGAAGAAAAATTGGATGAAATAATTTCTATTAATCTTTCTGACTTATATTTAGAACGACAATAAATTATTTAAATGAAATCCCTTAATAATCACTTAACAAATTAATATTATTAATCACCTTGCATTCAAGCAACGGAGATATTGCAGGAGATTATTTCGACTAAAACCAGAAACACGTGCATTGAAAATCAAACCGTGTTTCTGGTATTAATCAAATGAACAAGCACAACTGTATTTTTTAAAAAGAATTGACAATACATTTTTCGACCTTCTTAAAGATGGTATTTAAAAAAAAAAATCTGTATTAACTACATTCACATTTCTCCATCGTGGACAATGATAACGTAGGCATTGAACTTTTATCTGTGTTTCAATGTTAGACTTGAATATATATACAGTTTTTAATTTTTGTTTTGTTTGTCGTTGTTGTTTTGAATTCGATCGTACTTATGATATGCTTAGAACAGCGGAATAAGCTGTCTAAAATAGCCTAAAATAAAATAAAATAGCCAGATGGTAAGTAATAATAATAATAATAATAATAATAATAATAATAATAATAATAATCAGTGGCAGCTCATGGCTTAAAATCGTGGGGTCCTGCAACTTTCGAAATATACACACACACTGTAAGTACAGTGTGTGAAAATCAAATACGTGTTTGGATAAAATATCGAAATTATGGTAAAAATTTAAAAAAAATTAAACATGAAAAAATATTGTTTATTATCGATAAAATTATACAGTTCAGTATAATTATTTAAAAATAAAATCCATTCCTTTAATTGTAATTAAAGAGACGGAGTAAACGCGATAAGCACTACGAACACTCTACTACTGGTGCAAACTGCATATAAACAACAATGGAACTGCGCGACGGACAGTGCCGCATTGCGCTAATAGCAATATGACACTGTGGTAAACACAGTGCTGCTAGCGTCCTTCGCCCTCCTAAGTGCTACAAGATGGATTTTTATTATTTTTTATACAAAATAAGAGAATTGTATAGGATTGTTGATGATAAAATTAAATATTACAAGCGAATATAAATAAATTAGTAAATATATTTATATATCGAGAAAAATTCGGGGTGCTGCAGTACCGCAGTGCCTATGCACGAGCCGCCCCTGATAATAATAATAATGATTAGTTCCAGTCTAAATGAAAACTGCGGTTCCAAATATTCCCAATAAATACCACAGAAATATGAAAGTAATTAAACATTTGTGGCTAAAAAGATTGTAGCATCTTTTAAAAATTTTATCTAAAGCCTGTGCAATTCTTTAAACAAAAGTTGCATCTGAAAATCATGGTCCACCGATGAATAACAAAATATATGTATCGTATCAATTAAGCTTGAGCTGCAAAAAAAAAAAAAAAAGAAAAAAAGAAAAAGAAAGAAACAATTGTGGATGAAATTTAAGGAGAAATGTGACTTGCAGGCACACGAACAGTACAAAGCACAGGCCAGAAGGGTAACTAGTGTCATAAGAAAAGCAAAAGCAGATTATGAAAGGAAATCAGCAATGCTAATTTCATTTAAAGTGAATCCCAAACAGTTCTTTCGATATGCTGCAAGTAAAAAAAAAAAAATGTATACGACAAAATGATTCTAAGAAATGCCAATGGTAGGGAGGTAACTGAATCAGCTGAAATAGTAGAATTACTAAGCGAACACTTTGCAAGAGTATATCATCCAGGCTGTGATATTGCAGGAATGAGAGAGCGGATGGCTGATACAGGAATTGAAGTGAATGAAATGGAGGTGAAGTATATTACAGAACCTTAATGTAAATGCATCTATGGGATTGGATGGGATTCCAGCTCGAGTCTTACGTGAAGCGGCAAAGGAATTATCAGTTCCCTTGAGCATATTGTTTAATTTAAGTCTCAGCTCTGGGTTAGTCCCGCGGGGGTGGGGGGTGGAAAGATAGTTCCATTGCATAAAGGAAGTTCCAAGACTGCTGATGCAAATTACCGACCGATCAGCATAACTGGAGTCGTTGTCAAAGTTTTGGAGAAAGTAGTCAAGAGCAAAATACAGGAATGGATAGATGAAAATGGGATATTATATAAGGGACAGCATGGTTTTGTGAAGGGTAGATCATGCCTCAGTAACTTGCTCACGTTTTATAACACAGTGACGGCTGAACTAGATAAGGGTAATAGATTTACAGTGATACTGCTGGACTTTGCTAAGGCTTTTGACACCACATGGAATTCGAATCAGTAAACTGCAGCACATGGGGATGGATATAGGATTGGTGAGATGGATTGGAAGGTGGTTGATGGAGAAATGTCAAAGAGTAGTTTATTTAGGAGTGGAGTCAAAAAGGAGGCCTGTTATTAGTGGTGTGCCACTGGGTTCTGTTCTTGGACCATTGCTATTTAATTTGTTCATTAATGAAATAGAAAAGGATCTGAGAGGAACTGTTCATTTATTTGCTGATGATGCAAAGTTGGGTAGAGCAATTGTGAGTGCACAGGATGTCTAAATTTTGCAGGATGATTTGGATAGTTTGGCAGTCTTGGCTAATGAGAATGGATATCAGTTTAATGTAGCAAAGTATAAGGTTATGCATTTTGGGGTGAAAAAATTAGCAGCAGTATATCACATTGGAGGAACCGTACTCCAGGAGATTGATGAGGTCAGGGATTTGGGTGTGTTGGTGGGAGTTGACGTTTAGGGGAAAATAGCAAAAGTGGCTAAATTAGCTCATGAGATCACTTGGTTACTGAAGAATACTTTAACGAGCAGAAAAATAAGCAAGTTATTGTTCCTCTTTATCGATCCTTGATAAGACCCCATCTTGACTACTGTGCCCAGATCTAGGTGCCAAGGTTTCTTCTTGATGGGGAGGTAGAGAGGATCCAGAGACGAATGGCCAAGATGATAGCTGGCCTATGGAATGAACCTTACGAGAATAGGTTGAAGATCTGTGGGTTACAGAATTTGGCTGATAGGCGGAAAAGGGGTGATATGATTGAGACATTCAAATTACTGAAGGGTTTTTACAAGATTAATTCAGAGGAAATTTTCAGAAGAGGTCTGGTGGCTGGAGAACTAGTGGCCATCCATCGAAACTGAGAGTGTAGTTACAAGGGTGTTAGAACTAGGTTTTTTGCTTGGAGAGTGGTGAATGAGTGGATTAAGCTGCCAGAGTTTGTTGTGAGTACCATGACTGTAAATGAATTCAAAGTGAAGTATGATAGATACTGTGTGAATGTCGAATAGTTGTTCCTGATATGGTGTTTAGGGCCTCCCTCGATGAGTCTAAGGATTCCTTGGAGTTGCCCATAACAATAATAATAATAATAATAATAATAATAATAATAATAATAATATCTTAATACACATTTGTTAGAATCTGTGTTGCAGAAATCTTTTCGTTTCACTAAAATTAATGAGGTCCATTAATTATTATTTTTTTTTTTTTGTCTATGATCCACACACACGACGGATCGGAGAGCCTGCAGCATAAATAATCCTATAGTTATTTAGTTAATTAATGAAACACCATTTTAATCTTGAAGAAGTAACAGAACAGAGAAAACAATTAGCTGTTTATACAAAAAAATATATTTTAAAAGTCCTAACTATATTTTAGAAATCTCCAGGCAGCAAGTAATCCCACATGCCTTCACCGATAGCCGATCTCATGATTGCCGATGATTTTAGAGGCATTCTGTTGAGAGTATGGCTGAGAATTGTCTCACATTCGTGATCCTAAACCGTAATACTCATACTGTTGTCAGAAACAGTGTACAGTGTGAGTTGTTGTTTTTTGAAATGTTGGATTAAAACAGTTTTTGCCTGTGTTTGAGACCAACCAACTCGAGAAATAGATGGGGAGGGGGAGGCTTAAACCAATTTCTGGATTTGTCTAATGGAATCGAACGTAGAAAGACCTTTCTTCAAATTCCTATTACGGTAATTTGTGATTAAATCACCATAACACATAATAAATGAATAATGACGAGAACTGTATTGGTTTTCTCAGTTAGTCAATCTACTTGATAAATTTTGTTACTGAAGTCATTCATATCTTTAACTCAAATAGAAATAAACGAATAAATGAATCATTAAAATATCCTTCCTAAAGAGAGTATGCAGGCTTCTTTAGCCCTAACTAATTTTTGAAAATAGTTAGTAAGCAGCATTCCCCAAGCCTTTGCTGTTAATTAGCTCATGCTATCAATAAACTAAGGGATATGAAGAGAGAGAGAGAGAGAGAGAGAGAGAGAGAGAGAGAGAGAGAGAGAGAGAGAGAGAGAGAGAGAGAGAGAGTATACGACAGATAACTACGCTGTTTCTGAGAAAAAAATCCTACTTGTCTGTGCCAGGAAAAGTTCCTCTATTCGGAAACTAGAATCGAACAGGTCTTTCATAGTCTTTCTTCGGACAACCTAGCACAATGGATGCAAACGTCATTTCAACAGGATTACAGTTTTAAATATTTTAAATCTTTTTTTAAACTCTGGATATTCCCATAATATATATTTAACAACTACACAACTAATCATATAATCATTCGGTTATATTATATATTCCTAGATAGAATGTTGCACTATGTCTACTTTCATCCAGTGAAATGTTTTAAAAAAGTGCTCTATTGCATCAATCAATATCTTTTGTACACGATTTTTTATGTATTTTTCAAGTATTTCACAATGCCTTCACGATTCTCATGCTTGATAATAATGCCGTGAAAATCAACAGTTGCCAAACAGATATATTTGAGAATGATAGAGATCCTAAAGGAAGAAATGGAAGAAATTATTGCCGACTCTGTAAGCCATAAAGTACATGCTGTTTGGCAAAGAACATCAGATAATGAACTGAATAATTATGAGTTTTTTTATTATTATTATTATCATTATTAGCACGTTTCACCTCTAAGGCGTCCAATAACTCATCGAGGGAGGGTACCTCACTCCACAACACTTAATCCACCAATTACAGAACACCTCTACCATCACCATCAACATGCTACGCCATCTATTGAATTAACCAACAATTATTCTGATGTTTGTCAGCAAGAGGAATACAGACTTAAATTTCTAACCAACAGAGCTTGGCCGTTTATATGGACGGCATAAGAATTACAAATAGTTGGAGGAGAAGGCTTTTAGAATCCAAATTACAGTTTAGAATGAACAATTGTTTTAATGATGTAAAAATATGATCACGTTAGTAAATTTATTTCTTACGATATCATTTTTAATAATTCAGTCCTAAGGATGGGGATTTTGTATATACAGTATATCATAAATATAATAAGTATAAATATAATCAATTATGATATAAGCAAATCTAATAAATATAAACGAATCAATGATATAATTTCTTATATTCTCGTATTACAGTACGTGCTTTGGTTTTTTAGTACAGTGGTATTCGGAATATAACTCCAGGGTGCCCAGGTTTTCCTCTGCTTCCCTTGATGAATTTGGTCTCCTGGTGGGAAGTTGAAATAATATTAATAGTAATAATAATAATGTTTTCTAGATAGACATGTAGAACATCGTGCTAATATTACTGTGGCATAACTACTTGTATGGTGCATTGATCTAGCAATACCAGGGGACAGTAGAGCAGATTGGGTGGGGGAAAGCAAGAGAAAAGAATGATGGAAAATAGAAATTCAATTCTGTGGGATTGGATGGTATACCAGCTCGAGTCTTACGTGAAGCGGCAAAGGAATTGTCAGTTCCCTTGCCGGGAACTGACAATTTTCCCCCTCTTTCCACCACCCGAGGAGGTTCCATTGCATAAAGGACTGCTATTGCAAATTCATTTAAAAAGTCCTTATGAAAGTTTCTTGCTTTGGAATGTAGACCACATTCGAACCTAGGTCTTTCCATCAGGACAATGTGACGATTACGCTGCGAAGGTACTCACTGTTTTTTTTTTTTTTTTTTTGCTGCCTAAGTATATAAAACATACCATAAGGAACTGATTACTAAGAGAAAATCTGGATGACTGATCCGCAGGTTAAAAAATAACTTATAGGAAGTAATCATAATGTTTTATTCATATGCACGCTATGAAACTACAAACAAGGGTGAAAGAGGGGGGGGACAAAATAGAAATGACAACATTTGATAAACCAGATTAAAAAAAAAAAAAAAGCGACTTCGGACAGACATTATAAACTAAGAGAGGAATCGCTCAGTAAAAAGATTTCGCCAACTAAAGTTCAAAAAAAAAAAAAAAAAAAAGGCTAACGCCTTTTATTCGCGTATAGGGACTAGGCGAGGCCATTTTAGTCCTATTTAACTTTTGGAGACTGAGTGTGCAGATTGAATTAAAGTGACATGAGTTGTCTTGTAAATTTTGACCGCAGTGCTGTCTGCTGTCTTTTCAGACCCATAGCAAATGATTGTACAGAACTCTTCTTCCTGCTGGAAGAAGAGTTCTGTACAATTTGATCACAGATCGACACTTCTGCGCATGGCAGAAGAAGGAGAATCCATTCCGATAACAGGATAATGAATCCGTCTTCTGGGATGAATTGTTTATTATTACACGTCGGAAAATTAGCTTTTATTTAATGAACATTGTAGTTTTTAAAGGGGTAACAATTTTGCTTGTATAACAATTGGAAAATTTCACATATAAAACACGTGATTCGCGTATTGGTGACGAATACGTACATGGCCCTATTCTTTTCTCCCCTTCAACACGAATTGACTCTTCTTGGCACTGTGCCAGCTAAGGTTCTCTCAACTGTGGACGTACTATAAGGCTACTTATTATATTGGGGATTAAGGGGATTAATTAATTACTTCACAAAGGTGTTCTTCCGTATTCATCATGAACATTCAAATTCGCGTAGTATTCTCTCTCTCTTTCCACACACACACACACACACACACACACACACACACACACACACACACACACACACACACACACACACACACACACACACACACACACACACACACACACACACACACACACATACACACACGTGTCTGTGTGCAGGGATAGCATAAAGATAAAGATCAAGGAGTAAAAAGGAAAGATTTCCAAGGTCAAAGAAAATGGGGCGGTGGCAATATCTGTGGTTGAATGTCAGGTGTCGTAGTACGAACATCATTTGAAACGATTCCTACTCGAAATAGATACCTTCCGAATTTTCCAAAGGCATAAATAATCTTCCTTATTTAACTAAGCTGGATCATGGTATGTATGCGTATTTAAATTCATTCAATATGTGTGGAATAAAACTGATTCACATGGTTAGTAAACGCAGGCTTTAGGATGACGTCATTATGAAAAACCACAGAAAGGATTCTGTTAAGCTATGTTTATCCATCAACCAGTGGTTTTAACAGGCACTTAAGCGTCAGCCCAGAGCCTTCCAAGCATCCTTGGATTTCCTAATCGTAAAGCTATGTTTATAGAACTCCATAGTATTTCACACAAATAAAGTAGTATTTTTTTTATAGACTGTTTATTCTCAACTGTATGAAAAAAATACATTCGTTATAAAATATTAATATTTTCCTTCTTCCGTAACTTTTTATAATATTTTAACAATAAGCTTCTTTACTGGACACCACTTGGCATATATGCATGGTAGACTTTTATGGCTTTTATCGAATTTAGCAGAAAAAAATTTGCTAGGAATAGATAAAATCGATACTTTTCATATTCCGATAGATGGCAGCACCAGACAGGTATAATAGTAGCAGATAGCGGTTGGCTTAAATATTCAAGCCAACTGCTATTTATAATCAACTTATACACTAAATGTGTATAAATTGATTATAGATATTACTGGAGAACTCAGATATAGCTTTTACAACAGGAACAAATTCTGAGATTAAATCTAAAGCGACCACAGGGTGACTTCTAAAGCGGAAATCGCTGGATGTTTTGCTGAATTTATGATTCTCTGTTCAGAATACTCAAAATAAAGGACGATGAACATGTATCTATAGCATCAAGCTTATAATTCAAGTATAGAAGTTTTACATGTTTAAATTTACAATGGCGAGCACGATTTTTACGTTTTTCTTGAACTTAATTACATTAGTTTCAAGCTTATTACACACGTTTCTATTCAAATTGTGTAATAAAAATAAAAACTAATGTAATCAAATGCAATTCAGATTTTTCAGTTAGACAACAAAATCATCATCAATACATGATCAACTGTTCTGAATCATGGCAATGTTCGATTGCACTCCATTCCGCATCTCAGATGTTTGGGAATCCGTAATAAGAATGAATGCTTCACTTTTTTGCATCCTGACTCTCTGGAGGGCTCGCTTAATAATAATATTTTTTTTTTTTTTAGTTTATTAACTCTCAAATAATTACATGAATATACTAATATTTAGGCAACAATACATCTTTTTCTTGCAAAATGGTTCGGTAAGAATTATAATTACTCTTAATATCATTATCATTTGCAGAATTTCTCATTGACACAAGAGTAAAAAGTGTGTATTATTACCATTAATAATAATCATGGTAATCGTGTTTATTATTAATGACTCACAAGTTAAACAATATTACTTATGTTGCAGTTCACATAATAATAATTTTTTTAAATTTAAATTGTAAATTAAATATTTAATTTTAAACTTAAATATATAACTGAAGTATTACTATCACATTTTCTGTTTACTACTAGAATTCATTACAGAATGTTAAGTGAATAATGTTAGATAAATACTTCTACTGGGATGTAACTCAACTGCACCCTCGAAGCTTTGTAATTAGCTTATCTGAGGGTGATACTGGTTATATATACATATATTTGTTATTGATTTGGTTGCTGTGTTGGAAGTAGGCAGATCTTTGGGAGGTCAAATGAATGATCTGAAATGATCGGATCAAAGTGAAATTGCCTATATATCCTGTGTTATTGCATCAGTCTTGATGGTTCACGTTCCTTTTTTATTGCGGGATTCTTTTTGAACTATTTAGGAGGCTTTTTTCTTCACAATGGCAGCCTTTCTATGTCTTCTGTGCTTTTAATTTGTATCGGCTTTGAAGTTTGTGACTTCCTTATGAATATCTTGGCTTCTCTGGTCCACAAAAATTGGTAATTTTTTTCCATTTTTGCTTTTCGTGTTTGGTACAACAGATTCTGGTTGAATGGTGTTAAATATTCGGATAGGAAGATTGGTGTATTGTCTTGCTGTGCGTTCAAGTCCTTGGCAACTGGTTTTTTCTGTCTGCTGGCTTTTATGAGATTGTCTCTTTTGGACTTGCTCTTAAGACGAATTATGACTGGGGCAGGTCGTGAGAAGCCTTGGTTTTTGCTCTTCCTAGGAATCCGATTTACGGTCTGAATGTCGTTAAGCTGTAGGGGGATATCAATTACATGGCCTAATTTTAAAATCACGTCTCTGAGGTTTTCTGTAGGTGCAGTTTCAGGAAGACCGTTTATGACAAGATCTTTTTTATGTTGTTGCTGATTTAAACGTTCGTATTGTAGTTTTAGAGAATGAAGTTCTTGACGGAGTTCGGATGTCTCTTTCGTCAAATTGTGTTGCCTGTCTTTTAGTGCGTTAATGCTCATTTTAATGTCTTTTACCGTTTGCAACACTTCTATAACTGCTAAATTATTATGTTTTACTAAATCTTCATATTCGCTAGATTTTTTTGTTATTTGCTCGTTCTGTTTCTTAAAGAGTTCTTGCACAAGATCTACTAAGCTGGCTTTTATAGTCACTAGACCGTTTTCTATTAGTATACTTAAAGAGTTGAAATTATAGGACTCACCTGCGTTTTTTTGTCTGTTCAGTTCGTCATCTGATTTCGCCTCCGGTATAATCGGCTGCGTCGTAGGTGGTTGCCTTACGTGCGTTTCTTTGTTCCTCTTGCAGATTACACACTTCCTTCCTCAGTGTTACATCGGGTTCATATTTATGTTGCCCGGTTGTTTCTGAAAAGCCGGCACATTTTAAGTGTAGAATCCTACTGCATTTCGTACAAGTTATATTATTTCCGTTGGACGATAACTCCTCCAGGCATTTGATACACTTCATGTCTCACCTTTCTTTCCTTAGGCGGGGAGTCGTGATTATAAAGATGGCGACGTCCTTTGTTCTTCGCTGGTTGTTGACCACGGTCCTCTCTGTTCACTTTTCAACACTTCAAAATTTGGGTTCTTCTTAGACGATCTCGTTGAATTTTATGTCACTGTCTTCGGCGACATTATTATTATTAATAATAATAATAATAATAATAATAATAATAATAATAATAATAATAATAATAATAATAATCTCCTGTGTGACATCGCAGCCATTTTGCTTATTGCAGGCCTGAGTAGACTTGAAAAAGAGCTAGATAATCTTAGACGCTGTGCTGCTTTCATTTGCCATTTATCAAATGATACACAGTTCAACTGGTTATTCACGTAGTAGTTGGTAACCCATAGAACTATTTTAATACTATGATCCCTGTAATTAAGATTTAACGTATTTGGGTAACTACTGTAAAGAATATATTTGACATGAATAACAATAAGAACAGTGAAAGAAATGTTGGCAAGAGAACATCGATGAGTCAGGATGGCCGAGTGGTGTAAGGCGCCAGATTTAAGATCTGGTCCTCGTAAGAGGGCGTGGATTCGAACCCCCATTTCTGACAAAATATTTTTAAGTTCTCGGTAGTATAGTAGTTAGTATCATAGCCTATCACACTGGAGACCGAGGTGCGATTCCAAAACAGGGAGGATTTTTTATATATTTTCTATTTTATATTATGGATATTGTAAGAAGAATGGTGCATTGCGTACTTCGATTGGAAAGGCCAGAGTTCGATTCTCGTAATAACAACAGGAATCTTGACTTCCCTTGACTAGAAAGTAGTCAAGGGGGAAAATACAGGAATGGATTGATGAAAATGAGATACTGTACAGGGGACAGCATGGCTTTATGAAGGGTAGATCATGCCTCAGTAACTTGCTCAAGTTTTATAACACACTCACGGCTGAATTGGATAAGGGTAATGGGTTTACAGTGATACTGCTGGACCTGGCTAAGGCATTTGACAGGATACCACATGGAATTCTAATCAGTAAACTACAACATATGATAATGGATATAGGGTTGGTGAGATGGATAGGTGGGTGGTTGATGGAGAGATATCAGAGAGTAGTTTATTCAGGAGTAGAGTCCAAAAAGACGGCCTGTGACTAGTGGTGTGCCGCAGGATTCTGTTCTTGGGCCACTGCTGTTCAATTTGTTCATTAAAGATATAGGGAAGGATCTAAGAGGAACAGTTCATTTGTTCGCTGATGATGCAAAGTTGGGTAGGGCAATAGTGAATGCAGAAGATGTTAAAATCTTGCAGGACGATTTGGATAGATTGGAGTTCTGGGATAAGGAGAATGGATGTCAATTTAATGTGACAAAATGTAATGTTATGCATTTTGGGGTTAAAAGATTAGCAGCAGTATACCACATTGGCGGAACTGTACTCCAGGAGATTGACGAGGCCAGGGACGTGGGAGTGTTGGTGGATAGGGAGATGAAGTTTGGGGAACATTGCAAAAGTGGCTAAATCAGTTCATCAAATCACTTGGTTACTGAAGAATACTTTGACGAGCAGAGACAAGCAAGTTATTGTTCCTTTGTACCGAGCCTTGGTAAGACGTCATCTCGACTACTGTGCCCAGATTTGGTCACCTAGGTTTCTTCTTGATGGGGAGGAGGTGGAGAGGATCCATAGACATGTGACCAAGATGATAGCAGGTCTATGGAATGAACCTTATGGGAACAGGTTGAACATTTGTGGGTTGCAGAAGTTGGTTGATAGGCGGAAGAGGGGTGATATGATTGAGACATTCAAATTGCTGAAGGGTTTCTATAGGATTAATCCAGAGGATATTTTTGAGATCAGGACTGGTGGTGGGAGAACTAGGGGACATCTATGGAAGCTAGGCAAGAGTGTGGTTAGTAAGGGTGTTAGAGCTGGTAAAGACTTTTAGAGTGGTAAATGAGTGAAATAAGCTGCCAGAGTCTGTTGTGGGTGCTATGACAGTGAATGAGTTCAAGGCAAGGTATGATAGATACAGTGAGAATGTCGAATAGCTGTGTGGACATGATGTTTAGGGCCTCTCTCGATGAGTCTAAGGACTCCCTGCAGTCGCCAGTAACAACAACAACAACAATAATAATAATCTTTATATGAGCTTTCTTTTTCTTTTCTTTTTTTCAGTTGAAGGTGAGTTAACCGATCTCATGCAGGTAGCAGGATATTTTTCTCTGGAAACTTGGATTTTTTTCTTCTACAAAAACAGGCAAATTGGACGGAAAGTAACCCTAATGAACAGATTAAAAAATACTGTGTAAAACAGTATAACGAAGAAGGTGAATTAATGCAGATAATCGTGTATTACTATGCAGCGTAGGGTGACCTCTAGCGATGAATCCTAGGACTCCATAGAAGTGTCATGCAGTTGTAGTACTACTAATAAATAAGGGTCTGTGGACTGCTTGCTATTGTAGGGATTTCTTCGATGAGTTTCAGCATTCCAAGTAGGTGTCCAGATAATAGTAATAACAAATGACGTTCATATATTTGTCGAAAATGCATGCGCGTCATAAATTTTCGACGTGTCTGCAGTCTTTTGCATTTCATTTTGAAAGGGAAGAGGCATTAACTTTTTCCTCCTTAAACTCTTTGCAATTCAATTACCGAAGGTGAATAATATATTCTGATGTTTTTAAACTAGTTCACAGCAGACTTTTATGAGCCTTCAATGCATAAAAGAAATCGTAAATCAAGTAGGCCATTACTTCTCGTCATCAGTTAATTGAATATCCGGTTTTCTGTCGGATATATTATTTATTCTTTTTCTTTCCATTCTGTTTCTTTTTTTTCTTTGCCTTTTTTTCTGTTTCTTTTTTCTTTCTTTCTTTTTAATTTCCATCTAAATGACATGCGTAGATTACGTGGGTTACGTAGCTTTAGATTAATTCTTCCTATTTTATTTGAAGAATCTACTTATGAAGTATAATAATAATAATAATAATAATAATAATAATAATAATAATAATAATAATAATAATAATAATAATAATAATAATAACAAATACTTGTTGCGCTAAATGCCCAACAATTTAGTTTATACGCCAGTGATTCCCAGCTTGGCATTATTAGGTTGGCATAGATTCCACAACGTGTTGGATTGCATCTACATCTCCAACAAGCCAGGCATTCACCAAACAATCCTTTAAATGGCTCGGATTTGACGGAGAAGACTTTGCTCCTAGATCTGTTTTTCTAACATGACCCGTACATTCTGGATAGGGTTTAGATAAGGGCTTTATCGTGGCCAGGGAAGATAGAGGAAGTTGCCATCATGCTCGCTGAACCACTGCCGAACAATTCTTGAACGATGGACAGTAGCATTGTCGTCCATGAAACAACCGCCAACTGCTGGATAAAAAGTTAACATTGCAATATGGTGGACAACAATGTTCAGATATTCCTCGGAGGGCAATCGACCTTCCAGCAATATCAGGGGACTCATTCCATACCAACAGAACATGCCCCACACCATGATACCATCTCTAGAACCTTGAGTTGTGTTTACAAGGCAATCTGCGTTCATAGCTTCCTGGAGGTCATGCATATTTTCTGCCTACCGTTGGGTACAGAACAAGGTGTACCATGACTCGTCGGACAACATGACTTTTTTTCAAGTGTCAGTCGTTCCTGACATCACTGTAAACGAACTTTCTGCTTCTTCACAGAAATCAGTGGTGCCGTAGAAGCACGCGATTACCAATACCGATCCTCTTCGATTCCCTGCCCATAGTTCGGTGAGATATGGGTCAGGAACACCCCCTGATTAAATGTGCTTCTGTCAATTACTGCACACAAAAAGTTCTGTTTGTCTGCATATAAGCCTTCTCAGACTTATATGCAGGACAGTTATGCCTTTTAGACAAGCAATGCGGATTATTTTTCCACCGATTAAACACTAGGGATATCTCACTTTTTCAGAAACAAGTCAGCTCTGCTGTTTTCAAAATCGTGGCTCCATCCAGAAGGGCACCCACAATAAACTCTTCATCGAACTCCAAAAGATCCGTTATTTATCCCATTGTGATTAACCCTATTCGCCAATACCGACCAGTAGCATTCTTAAATAGTTGCCCAGAACACTTGATGATACAAGAGACCGAGTATTTTTCATGTACGCTGCTTAAGTGACTTTTACGTACATTGCATAAAAGTTTATAATTCTGTAAACGGTATGTGTATGACGATGTTATATAATATTCTTTTAACTCTTTATTTATTATAATTTCAAATAATAACGATTTTAATTTATTATTTTTAATCTATTAATTTTAATTTATTTTTATTTTTATTTTTATTTGATATGATTTTTCTTAATTAATTATTAATTTTTATAATTGCAAATATTTTAAACGGGTATCTGTGTAGTCTGTGGATGGCATTTCCCTCCATAGTGCCAGACCACCAGAAGAAAGACGGTTATAGGTTTGATTCTAGTTGTCGACAGGAGGAAATTTTTCTTGGCCCTTTTTTTTCCCGTCCCAAATCAGCCATTTCTTCCATACAAGCAAGTAGGATTTTAAAATCTCACACACAGAAAATTTTCACATTATTTCAGACATAAGATACCTTTCAGGCCTACAAGCAGCAGCAGTAGTTATTTTCCGTACTTTCCCTTGAAAGTGTGGATTCGTTGTTAGCCTTGAGTTCAGATGTCAGCGAACGTGGATGAAGAGTGCAGACTAGTTTCTCTACCATCTTCAAAAAGTCCATCAGGGTCTAAAGGAACTCTTCCTCCACCAGTTGTTAATCAAAGGATTTATTTATTTTTACTTATAGTTATTTTGATAGTTATAATTATTTTATATCGTATTATATTATAAAAGTAAGTTGGAAGCTAAAATGGCCTCACCTACTCCCAGTACTGGAATAAAAGGCGTTAGTTGATTTATTATTGATTATAAAAGAATATTATTTTGTTATACTTTATTATAAAATAATAAACTATAATAATATATTTTATTATTATGATGTTATTTGACTGTAGGTGATAATAAATTTCAACCTTTCTCCTAACCTCGTTTGAATTAGACTCCTTTCCCTCTCGCTCATCTCCCACTTGTCTATATTTATTCTTTTTTTTTAATAGACAATATCTTTCCATCTTAAATAGATGTTCTTTCCATTTATCTCCATATTCCTTGATCTTTTCATTTAAATGTAAATATCTAACTCGCTTCTGATGTCATCATTTTCTTATATGGTGCAATTTTATGCATCCTTTAACTGATCATAAAAATCTAATTTCTGCATCTTGTAGTTTACTTTTATCTTTCTTTTTAACAGTTCATATTTCTGAACCATATAACAGAGCGAAAGTGGCCATTATTTTATAAAAGTTTAGTTGAAATTTTAGAATCCCTTGAAATTGATATAATTAAGCGTCGTGCGGTTATAAAATTCTTTTTATAACCCACTATATCTGTAAAAGAAAGTTTAACGCCAAACAAAATACATTGGAAGTTCGTAAAAGTTTATGGGCACTCTTCTCCTTCGTTTTCGACAATTAAGAAATGGGCTGCTGAGTTTAAAAGTGGCCGTACCAGCCACGAAGATGATCCACGTGAAGGACGTCCAAAAAGTGTAACAATACCAGAAATCATTGATCAAGTGTACGATATGGCACTGAATGACCGGCGAGTCAAAGTGCGTGAAATTGCTGAGACTATAGGCATTTCAAAAGAACGTGTAGGATATATTTTGCATGAAGCATTGCAAATGAAAATGTTTTGCGCAAGGTGGGTGCCGCGCTTGCTCACAGCAGATCAAAACGCACTCGCGTGAAAATCTCTGAACAGTGCTAAGAGCGTTTTAACAAGAATAAAACTGATTTTGTGAGTCGATTTATTACTATGGATGAGACTTGGATTCACCATTGCACACCAGAATCCAAACAGCAGTCAAAACAGTGGACTGAAGCCGGTTGTTCAGCGCCAAAGAAGATACAGTCAGTTCCATCAGCAAGAATGGTCATGGCATCGGTATTTTGGGATGCTAAAGGTATTTTGTTTATTAATTATCTTGAAAAGGGTAAAACAATAACCGAGGAATATTATTCCGGTCTTTTAACCAGACTAGACGAAAAAATTCGTGACAAAAGACCCGGTTTGCAGAAGAAAAAAATCATCTTTCATCAGGACAATGCACCTGCCCACAAAGGTGTTTTGGCAATGGGAAAATTAAGGGATCTGCAGTATGAATTGTTGGAACATCCACCATATTCCCCAGATTCCCCTCTTCTCAAAACTAAAACTTTTCTTCTCTGGCCAGCGTTTTTCTTCGAATTGCAGCTGTAGAGGGGTATTTTGCAGATCTTATTGAGAAAGAACCACTACAGGGACAGGATAATGGCGCTGAAGCATCGCTTGAATAAATGCATTAGTCTTAAGAAAGATTATGTTGAAAAATAAAAATAATTTGGAAATTATAAATTCGTTTTTTCATTGTTAGGCTGAGAACTTTTCAGACCACCCTAGTACACGCTTTTCCATGTCTGAAGCCAATTTGTTCTTCTGAAAGTAGATTGTTGGCAATATTTTTAAGTCTTTTATTCAGGATTTTACTGTACATTTTGTAACCTGTAATTAATAAACTTATTCCTCTGAAATTTTCACAAACGTATCTGTCTCTTTTCTTAAATATAGATAGAACCTTAGCTTTTTGACCAATCTGATAGATCTTCACATTTACTCCAGCAGTTATCTATTAATTTTAAGAATCTCTGATGGAAATATTCTTCTCCCCCATATATCCAAAGCTCTCTCTGTATTCATGCCATCTAATCCTGTTGATTTTCTACTTTTTTGATACCTTTATTGCTTCTTTTAGTTCGTCTAATCAAACTAGTTCCATACCAGTACTGACGTCTTCGTTATTATTTTATGTTATTAAATTTGGGTCATACCATAAATTCTTATAATGTTCCCTCCATTGTTTTTCTTGTATTATGTTGATTTGTGCTGTATCTCTTTCTTCGTTGCTTAATTTTCTTAGTATTTTGTAGACTATGTCTTGTCTTCCATGCATGTCTTCTATTTTATTAATAAATGTCTCAAGAATCTTCAAACAGTTAATAATATAACAAATTAATAATAAGAAGATTAATGAAGAATTCCGCCTATTGATAATAAAATTTAAATGACTAATAGTAAATTAATTAGCAATAATTAGCAATAAATTATATTGCTAATTAAATTCATTAGAAGAAAATGTAATAATTAATTTAGCAAATGAAGTATTTTTTATTCTCATAAACTGCATGTATGTTTATAAAAAGCATTAATGTTACAGTGTACAAGAAAGTGACCATTTTTGTATTACGCCTACCTATTTTTTTTTTTTTATTTTTTTTTTAAAATGAAATGGGCGATGTCTTTTTCTGATGACATGCGTTATAGATGAACGATTCTTCTTGAAGCGAAAGCGAAAGCGATTTGTTTCCATATTTGTGTTTCTAATTACAGTTTCTGCCCACGTGTAAATCAACGCCAACTAGTGGCACATTTGAGCAACTTAGTGGAAATGACATTTCAAATACAGTGCCTGAGCAATTTAGGATTATTTTATTTATTTTAATAATTTAAATAAGTTTTAAGAAGGTAAATCTCGCCTCCTCCTCCTCCTCTCCCAGCTTTAATTTCCTGCGAATATATCAACACAAAGAAGAAAGACAACCACTTTAAAATGCTAAAAACTATTAAATGGTATTCCATATATATTTCTTATTATCACTTCACAAATCTAATTTCTTATTTGTTGTCTTGGTAAAATGTATAGACAAATATTGTATTATACTCAGTGGCGGCTCGTGGCTTGAAATTGTGGGGGATACTGCAACTTTCGAAATATACATACACACTGTAAGTATAGTGTATACGTGTTGGGATAAAATATCAAAATTATGGTAAAAATTTAAAAAAAAGTTAAACATGAAAAAATATTGTTTGTTATCGATAAAATTATACAGTTTGGTTTAATTCAAAATTACTTAAAAATAAAATATATTCTTCTCGTTTTGTTTCATGCAAAAAATATTGTTTATTATCGATAAAATTATACAGTTTAGTATAATTAAAAATTACTTAAAAATAAAATAGATTCCTTTAATTGTAATTAAAGGAATGGATTTACAATTTTTGGACATTACAATTAAATCCTTTAATTGCAATATCCAAATATTTAAAGAGACGGAGTAAACACGATAAACACTACGAACACTGTACTACTGGCGCAAACTGCATATAAACAACAGTGGAACTGCGCGACGGACAGTGCCGCATTACGCTAATAGCTCGCATCTCACTATGACGTGCATATGCTTGCGCGCGTAGCAATATGACACTGTGGTGGACATAGTGCTGCTAGCGTCCTTCGCCCTCCTAACTGCTACAAGATGGATTTTTATTATTTTTTATACAAAATAAGAGAATTGTATAGGATTGTTGATGATAAAATTAAATATTACAAGCAAATATAAATAAATTAATAAATATACTTATATATCGAGAAAAATTGGGGGTGCTGCAGCTCCGCAGTGCCTATGCACGAGCCACCCCTGATTATACTCCAAACATGCAGACCTACTATTTCTTTAATAATTCAGTATTATTTACATTTTTATATATTATTTTCTTACCGAATTTCTCCTGATATAAAAGAAATCCGTACTGCTGTATGTAGCTGTAAACCTAAGAAAAGCACCCTCCTCCCACTCGAAGACACAATTCTGAAGTCCTGATTATAGATTAAAAAAATAAAAAAATGTAAAAATCCATCTCGTCTAGTTTCAGAAAATAATCAAATCTTTGAATAGTACTATTACAAAACAAAAAAGAAAATACAAATACAAAAAACACGTTTTATTTATATGTAGAGCAGACTTCGGAGAGAGTCTTAGCGATATAATATTCTAGTAGGCTTCTAAACCTGTTGTGCTTAAAAGGAGATTCATTTAAATGCGGACAACAGTCATTATGTTTACAGCATGCACTGTTAAAAAAAAGTGTTGGTCGCAACTCACAATTTTATTTTATTTTGTTATTATTATATATTTTTCTTTTTGTGTTGACAGATGTCACACATCGCCTAACTTCGGACAATCGTCTCAAAATACTTCTTGAAAACCGTATTTAGAAACTGAAACACAATGTTTGCCTAAAGGAAAGTACAAGAGAAAGTCAGGGGTGGAAGAAACACGTCAATCCCCTTTGTTTAGTCTTCTCCCATCAGTCATGCTTCAAAGAATACTTTAACGATGTTTCCCCTCCCTCCCCCCACATCCTAGGCTGGATATTTATATGCTCACACATGTATTGCTCGTCATATGCGACTATGTTTTATTATACAAACAACTGGTATGTGCGAAAAACTCAATTTTTGAAAATAATTGAGTGAAATTAATCATAGAAATGAAAAATTAATTATTCACCATATATTATCGAGCCATATACTAAAATCACTTTGGCAAACTTGTAACTCATCTGAAATTCGTAGTCTTGAACCATTTAATCATAAGATGTCCTTACTAGTTAATTACTAATTAACTGACTTGTAAAACACACAGTAAATCATAGCAATAATTAACAACAATAACGCCAGCTATCCAACAACACACGAAGTGATATTAAAATCACATAAAAATCATTTGATTTACAAGTGAATAAATTTAATTAATACAGTGTAATATTATTTGTAATGGTAGTCCACTGCTGTGGTGATTATCAATAATCGGTGATGTTGAACCCGGTAAAGAATAATGGCTTTGTATAATTATCCCTTCAGGCATGTATACAGTATGCAGCAGCCGAACAACAAGACAAAATTATGCCTTTTAATTAAAGGCATTCAAATTACTCCTTTTTTTTTTTTTTACTTCCTGTCTCAACACAGTTCCTTTGTTTATAATATTTCTTTTTAATTACATTTTTTTTAAAGATGTTGGCGCGGCTCAAAGCTGTGAATCGATGAGTTAAGACTGACATCGCTAAAATCGTGTGGCATGTATGATGTTTATAGTTACGCGTTTCAAATCGACTGGGTTGACTCTTCTGAGGAAATAAAAAAAATATAAAAAAATATTTAAAAAAAGGAAAAAAACTGGAATGTCCTGCAGTGAGACTATTTAATTCACTTTTGGTAGAAAAAAATAATGAAAATTGGACGATTTGAATCCGAGACTGTTTAATAAAATGCATGATAAAATGTTTAGTAAAATGTCACTTCAAATACAAGCAGTTTGATTACTGCTTGTTTAAAGATTATGTTTTAATAATTTAATTTTTAATTTTAATTATTTAAAATTTGATATACAGGAAGGGATAGTTACTGTATTTATTTGTATACTTCCTAAGTAAAATCAAATATCATACTCTATTTCTTTCTCTATCAACACTCTCTCTCTCTCTCTCTCTCTCTCACACACACACACACACACACACACACACACACACACACACACACACACACACACACACACATAATAAATAAGTTTGTTCAACCTATTGTACACTATAATTATGACTGGATTTAAAGTTATTGTGGACATAAGCAATAACTTTTAAGACGTCCTTCTCTACCGAGTAAGTTTTATCCTCAGATAAAATCTACTTAGTCGAGGGGGAGAATCTGTAAAGTTATCTATCTATACTGAGACTCAGGGTTCTCCTTGTAATGTAAAGTCTGAGCTATAGTTTGTCTAGCTTATGCGTAAATTCAGCCTTGATTGTAGAGAAAACCATGGAAAAAGAACCTGCTAACATTGGATTTGAAACCTTCAGGTTATACTTTTTTTAGAAAATACATTAAAAGGGAGAAGTTCTGACGAGCCTCCGAATCACTATAGACGAAGCCCTTTGGTCGGAAAGACCGGAATTCGATTCCTGTCAGTGACGCAAAGAACCTTTATCTGGTCTCTTTCGACTAAAGGTGAGTTAGCCGGTCTCATACGCAGGTAGGGTATTTTTTTTTCACCCGAAAACTCGGGTTTTTCGTCCCTCCAGAACAGGCAATGAACACACGCATCTACAGACATAGGATCAGTGACGGCTCGTGGCTTGAAATTGTGGGGATGCTGCAACTTTCGAAATATACATACACACTGTAAGTACAGTGTATACGTGTTAGGATAAAAATATCAAAATGATGATAGAAATTTTAAAAAAATTAACATGAAAAAATATTGTTTATTATCGATAAAATTATACAGTTTAGTATAATTACTTAAAAATAAAACCCAGTCCTTTAATTGTAATTAAAGGAATGGATTTACAATTTTTGGACATTACAATTAAGTCCTTTAATTGTAATGTTCAAATATTTAAAGAGATGGAGTAAACACGATAAGCACTACGAACACTCTACTACTGGCGCCAACTGCATATAAACAACAGTGGAACTGCGCGACGGACAGTGCCGCGTTACGCTAATAGCGCGCATGGATTTTTATTATTTTTTATACAAAATAAGATAATTGTATAGGATTGTTGATGATAAAATTAAATATTACAAGCGAATATAAATAAATTAATAAATATATTTATGTATCGAGAAACATTGGGGGTGCTGCAGTTTCGCAGTGCCTATGCACGAGTCTCCCCTGCATAGGACATGCCTGGAATAGGTTTGACTGACTTATCCAGTGAGATTTCTGGTTAATTAATGTCCAAAATTTTAGGGGACACTTAGAGATAACATTCCAAATGCGAGAACAGCATTCAATGGAATGGTCAGATTTGGGTTTTGCATATAGAGTTAATCGGCATTCAGAAGTAAAACCTGGAGTCAAAGTGAAAAACCTAATCTCTTGGATGCTCAGAAGAGAATACTTGTAACATGTTTATGTCAGAAAGAATAGAGATCATAGTTGTTTCCAGAAGAGAAATCTCATGTTGCTTAGAAATTTCACATTGTAAAAAAAGTAAGACTGGAAAAAAGAAGCTGTTTGTTGAGCGAAATAAGACACGAATGGATTAATGGATTTGTTAAGAATAGGTTTCAGCAGTAGATACTGTCACAAAATTTAGCGATAAGAATGTTTACGTAGCTCAAGTGACGTTTGCATCCTTTGCACTAAGCCATCCAAAGACAGACTTAAGTTCAAGTGTAGTCGCGCCTGAAGGAACTTTTTCTAAGTCTTTCTTCCACCGGTTCCCGAGTTAGTCGATCTCTGGAACTGACAAGTGGGTTTTTCGTTCTGTAAACTCAAGAAAATCGACCTTAGAACACCCACACTATATCAGGCAATAACATATTCTGTTAGGATTAGAGACCACGAGATGGCAGCAGTTGTTTGTTAGTCTCTTCATCGGTTGCCCCTTTTAATTAGTGATAGTCTTGGGCTAGCTATCTCTGATTGGCTACCGCTGGATATTGAACTTCCCACTCAGTCTCCAAAAGCTAGATAAGGTTAAAAGGCCTCGTCTACTCCCTACAAGGGAATAACAGGTATTAACTTCCTTCTTTTCTTTTCTTTTTGAAGAATTTGGTTGACCAAGTGTACAGCATCCAGCCAACAGGCTGTTTGTTTGAGTCCTACCATGGGCAGGGATGTTTCTGAATGTCTTCAGGTGGTAGATGAATTTCATGCCTATTATGAAATCGTTGTTTTGCTTATTGGAAGCCTGAAGTGGATCGAAAACATACCATGTTTGTTCGCTAAAGCAGAATTTTCGAATTATCTAATTTTTAGCTTACCTACGGTACGAATACAAATGAATTGCATCGGACCAACAGACTTTCGTGGGTAGCATTCACATAAATAAGTAGAACCGTTCATATGGTTATAACCAGAACACGGTAAACATAAAACAACTTCTAGTTACGAATAATTTCGTCCTAATTACATGGAACTTCTTCATGAAGAAACACTAGCCAAACTTAAACATATCGACTTTGTTTTATTATTTCAACATTTAAGAAATTGTTCAAGATAGTATTGAAATGTTTCTATTTAATCCAATTATAAGAAACTGAATGAATCTGAAATAAATTCTTGTTCTAGTCTAGTTACGAGCATTTAGAAGTTGTCAACTAATCAACATCTGTTGTAAAAACACAGTCTTGCATGAAATATCAACATATATTTCTACTGCATTATCCCTTTCCAATTCCCCCCCCCCCCAGTAAATGAAAAATTAACATGCACGTTGATAATAATCAATGCAATTTGCATGTTGTTAATATGTTCTAAATTGTTAAGAGTGAAATTAAAATTTTATTTAAATAGGAATAATAAGTACTAAAAGTTATTTGTCTAAACAAAGCACGTATATCTTTAATAGTTGTGGAAGGAAAAAAATTTCTAAAATTTGCTTCACTTCATTTCCATTCTATGGTTGACTTCCATTTGTTAATTTATATTCCTTCCGTTGGTTTACATTCTGATCAGTTAGATTTTGAAAAAAAATAATTATCATGCATTTCACTGAATACCTGACAAGTGACTATTCGTTTTTAGGTCGCGTATATGCACAACCTTTTACTGGATTTTTTTTTTTTTTTTTTTTTTTTTTTTTTTTTTTTTTTTTACAGAAGGAAGAATATGCTTAAATAAGACCCAATTTTCGTATATATTTGCATTCATGTTCCGAAACTTTCTAAGACCTTTATCAATCACATCTTGTTTGTGCAAGCCATCGATCATTGCATTGGACCAGATTTGTCTGATAGAAATTAGTAATGCGGAAAAATGGTTTCCAGTTACATTATTCGAAAGAAAACTGACAACTGAAATAAATTGATCAACTCACGTTGGGTATAATGCGATGGACATTCAAACCCTGTCATCTTGAAATGCATCACAGCTCAATAAATATTGTAATTGAGAGCACAAAAGGTATTGTCGTAAGCAGTAGCGGCTCGTGGCTTGAAATCGTGGGTGTGCTGGAACTTTCGAAATATACATACACACTGTAAGCACGATGTATACGTGTTTGGATAAAATATCAAAATTATGGTAAAAATTAAAAAAAAAATTAAACATGAAACAATCTTATCAATAAAATTATACAGTTTGGTATAATTCAAAATTAAAAATAAAATATATTCTTCTTGTTTTGTTTCATGAAAAAATATTGTTTATTATCGATAAAATTACAGTTTAATATAATTCAAAATTACTTAAATATAATATCCATTCCTTTAATTAAAGGAATAGATTTACAATTTTTGGACTTTACAATTAAATCCTTTAATTGTAATGTCCAAATATTTAAAGAGACGGAGTAAACACGATAAGCACTACGAACACTCTACTACTGGCGCAAACTGCATATAAACAACAGTGGAACTGCGCGACGGACAGTGCCGCATTACGCTAATAGCTCGCATCTCACTATGACGTGCATATCTTGCTCGCGTAGCAATATGACACTGTGGTAAACACAGCGCTGCTAGCGTCCTTCGTCCTCCTAAGTGCTACAAGATGGATTTTTATTATTTTTTATACAAAATAAGAGAATTGTATAGGATTGTTGATGATAAAATTAAATATGACAAGCAAATATAAATAAATTAATAAATATATTTATATATCGAGAAAAATTGGGGGTGCTGCAGTTCCGCAGTGCACGAGCCTCCCCTGGTTGTTAGCCTTTCTTCCCCACTAACAAAAAAAAAAAAAAAAAAAGATAATAATAAAAATAGAACAAAATAAAAACGTGTTTGAGATGTTTATGCGAAGACTTCAATTCAATAGAAAGACTAAGTAGGCCTGACAGTCCAAAATTTTTGCATCTTCTCAAGTGCAACAACACCATACCTGCAAGAGTTGATACTGCTAGACTCGATTCCTGAAACTCAAAAAAAGTCCACGAAAGGACAGCAATTCATGATGAGAAAGTCACTAAAAAAATTATTTCTTTTACGCAAGAATTTCACAGGGTAACACCTTTTTCCAGACGAAATTTTTATTTGGAAATTTTTATTGAAATTTCCAAATAAAAAAATTTGATGAAAAAAAAAAGAATGAATAAATGAAAGAAAGAATGAATGAATGAAAAAAGTTAATGAAAAGATAAGAGAAAGGTCTGATCACGTGACAGTACCTATGTGCCAGACGAAGTAACCTTTGTAAGCTTAAAAAAGGAAATTAAAGGTATTTGACAAAGTTAAATGCATGAATACATTTTAGAAACCATCCATAATATGAAAAACGGTTGATAGTATTTATGAAAGATTTCTTTTTAATCAATACAAAGCGTGAAAAGTTTTATAATTCCATACCAATGAACATTAATGTCAAGTACTGAACCATCGTATATTAATGAACATTAATATAAAGTACATTAATGAACTTAGTGGTAGCTGAAGTTTGGTTCTTTAAAATGAATCAAAATTTTGATTTCGATATCAGATTCCAACTTGGTTAATTATTATTATTATTTCGTAACACCTCCAAGGAGTCCGAGGGCTCATCGAGGGGAAAACACCTACTCTACAACTCTCCATCTACTAACTACACCGAACCTGTACTATTATCATCTATATCAACGCCATCTACTGCCCATCACCACCACTAGTAATTTTGGCTGTAAATTGCGTGTGTTCTGAAGGGCCGATTTGTCTGCATGCGGGATGAAAAACCCGAGTTTCCAGGAGAAAAAACGCTACTACCGCCCTATGAGATCGACTAACTCACCTTCAACTGAAAAAGCCCATGTAAAGGTTCCTCCCGTCACTACGAGAATCGAACTTAGACCTTTTCTAATAAAAGGGCACCGTCGTTCTTCCAATTGCGCTACGAAGGCGCTTAAGTTTTAAACATTTCTAAGTGTTTTCTTTTTATTTTGCTTACTACTTGATTAATTCATCTTAACAGGGGTGAGAATATGACTTTTTTTATATAGTTTTTATTTGTGCGTCATATAGCTAGTAATTTAGTCTTTTGCGATTATGCAAAACTTTCTAAATTTAGAAGAATAAAGAAAAGTACTAATAAGAAATATGAGCAACTGGTACTATTAGCTCCATATTCTACATATGAATACATGTACAGGAATACCTTGCATAGCACGGTTGATTGGTTCCAAGAAGCGTTCGCGCTAAGCAAAACCGCATTGTTCGAGGTTTATTTATAAAGGTTTTCAATTTAATTTGTTTATTACAAAAATTTAGGATAATAAAAATGTTTAAAAATGAAAAAATGTTTCATTTTTATTAACTAAATAACAAATAAAATCTTCTTAAACTGATATAAAAGTTGTAGAAAATAAAAGAAATATTGCTTCAATTTTAGCATACAGTAATTTACTTTTTACTAAAGGAGTCTTTTAGTGTTCGTTGAACCATCCTTGTCTTCTTTGTCTCTTCAAATACTAGATCTCTGTAGCATTTGATGGCATTATTGAGACTTTTTCTCACTTTGATGCTTCTTTTCAAATTCGGGTCGGCATTTATGAGAAAGTCGGAAGCTTCGTCGATTTTTCTCACAAAAGTTGAAAGGTCAGCAAAGGAAAATTCTTCAACCATGACATCAGTGGGTCATCTTCGTCTTCTTCTGCTTCATAGGCTCGTTGTAGTGCCAACTCCAAAAGGGTTTCATCTTCCCGATCATTTGAATGAGAATCAATACATTAGTTCGCATTGTTACAATCTAAACTTGTAAAACCAAGATCTTTGCCCATCTGCACAATTTCTGTTGAGATTTCCTCTTTCGGTGTTGCAAAGGCAACAAAGCCCTTTGAACAATGCGGCAAGATATTATGCCATACGACTCTCATGTTGCTTTGAGTCACCTCTTGCCAAGATTCATAAATATTTTGAATGGCATCTTTGATGTTAAATTTCTTCCAAAATTCACTCAAAGTCCAAGAATCTTCTTCTGCTGCAGCTTTAATAGCTTGAGCAAAAGTTCGTCTTAAATAGTAAGACGAACTATGTAAGCCTTGAAAGTGGAGATAACGCCTTGATCCATCGGCTAAAGAATTGATGTTGTGTTTGGAGGGAAAAAAATGAATCTTGACATTTTCATCTAATTCAGTCAATAGAGTTGGATGGCCTGGCGCATTGTCTAATAAAAGAAAATTTTTAAAAGGAATATCATTCTTTTTACAATAGCTTTTAACTTCAGGGCAAGAACATGGTTTAAACCAGTCTTCGAAAATTGAACGAGTCACCCACGCTTTTTTATTCGAACGCCAATGAACAGGTAAATTATTCTTTGTAAAGCCCTTAAGAGCTCTTAGGTTTTCCAATCTGTACACCAACAGCGGCCTCAATTTTAAATCACCTGATGCATTACCTCCTAGTAAAAGTGTCAATCGATCTTTAGACACTCTATACTCAGCTTGTATTTTTTCCTTCTCTGCTAGAAATGTGCGCGATGGCATTCTTTTCCAGAACAAGCCCGTGTTGTCAGCTTTAATAATTTGATCATCTGTGTAACCTTCCTTGGCAATAAGCTCCTTCAATTCATTGGGAAATAATTCTGCAGTTTTAGTGTCAGCACTTGCGCTTTCACCTTGGATTCTTACGTTATGGAGTCCCATACGCGTTTTGAAATTGTAGAACTACCCGCGACTAGCTATAAACATTTCACTGGTTGTACCTCCTTCATTTACGCTTTCATTTTCTTTTATTTTGTCATATAGACTTGTTGCTTTTGCCTGGATTAGCATTTGACTCAAAGGAATCGTTTTCTGATTACAATCTTCAATCCAGATCATTAGAAGGCGTTCCATATTTTCCATTGTAGAAGATCGATTTGTCGTGATCACTTTTGACATATAAGAAACGGTGCTCATTCCATGTTGTTTAATCTTTTCTTTGCTCTGAATAATTGTTCGTACAGATGACTCATTCATTGAATTCTCACGTGCTATTTTAGCAAACGAAGCGCCATTCTTGTGACATTTTATAATTTCAAGCTTCTTCTCTAATGTCAACCACTTGCGGGATTTTGTTACTCCAAGAGTGTCTTCTTTGTTTTGTCTCTTTTCACTCATACTTAAATAATAAAAAATATTAAATACTAATATTAACGTAAATAATAAAATGCCGCGAGGAAAGAAAGTGTCTACGTGTCGAATAACTACTGCATAAACGTCGCTCTCAACTGTCACTTGCGGCGCCCGGGAGTCACCAGTCAGTGTTGACAATGTTAGTGTAATAATGATAAGTGTAATAATAAAAACCGCGTTAGACCAAAACCCGCGTTGTTCAAAACCGCGCTATACAAGGTATTCCTGTATTAAGCTTTCTGTTGACTCAATGATAGCATTTAATTTTTGAGGATTTTTATTTTATTTTATTTATTTAATTATTGTTTTTTTTTTTTTTTTTTGAGCAATAGAATATTTACGATTCCGCTAAACCAATTCACTTCGATTCCTTTTTATTCTTCTTTTCTTTTAGTTACGTTAATGATCACCTCAAAAATTATCTCATCGGTAATGAAAAAGCTAGCAACGCGCTAAGCACAAATATCGATCTGCGAAAAGGAAGGTGATCAGTGTACTGTCACAATCTTTGACACATATTCAACACACCAGGAGTTTTCGTACCAGCCTATCCTTTCCTGCAGTAGCATGCAGGTAGCGAGCACAAATGGTAAAACTAAAATAACTAGTACTATTGCTCTTTCTTAAGTACCAGAACGATCTTTTAAAATGCCGCTGAACGCATTTAGATAGACCTAGTGATTATAATTGAAATGTGTGGTTAAAAGTAGTTGACAAGCGGAGCCGTCATTTAAAAACTATTCTGTCAGTTGGTAAAATAGCATTAAATGACAGTTGTGTGCAAGCGACCATTAATATCGTAAACGCGTTTCATATTTTTCCTACGATTATTTATGTTATTATAAAAATTAATTAATAATAAATGAAATTAAATTTTAATCTTCCTGTTATAATTATTGTTTCTTAATTAATATTGTTTATTGTTTCATAATTAATAATTATGAAAAATGTTGACTGTTGTAAAATATATAAATACATTATTCAATATTTTCAAAATGTTGTGTAACGTAGAGTTCAACTAATTGCTTGAGTATGTACAATTATCGCCACCTATCGTGAAAATGTATATTCTGTCTTCTGCAAAGATTGCTGCGGAAAATTTAATGAATGTTTAACAAATAATATCTACTGCAGATGTTGTTTTAGAAACTAAATGTTAATAACCATAATGAATGTATATACAGGATTCTATTACTAGTGTGTGCGTGTTGAAGGCAATAAGGGAAGGCTTGAATTTGACGAAGCAAAAGCAACCAAGAGCCAAGTGTAAGTCAATAATTTAATTTTAGAAACGTTATTTATGCTGTATGAAGTATTGGTTTAGTAGTGTTGTTATAAAAGGTAGCACATAATTATGTATCTAATAGTAAGAAAAAATGTTCTATATTTATGACAATTATTAAAAGTAACGAATTTTATATAGTTGTTAATTTATTAGCAAAGAAGTCTTTTATTAGTGACAGGTATTCGATTAATATGAGGATAATTACAGAAACCTATGACTTGTTTAATATTAGTAAACAGAAAAAAAAAAGTTATATTTTCTATAATTGTGCAATCTTCATGCTACTAACATTTTGATTATTTATTCTACAGAAATTTCTTACATCGCAAAACTGATAATACAAAAATTTGAAATTTCTAATTTGGTCAAGTTAATTTGTTACTTTCTTATAAAAAAATTAAATAATTTAATAAATTGTATACTTTAACTCTTGATGTGTCTAATGCCATTAGATACACGAGTCGAGTCGATTAAAAAGTTTTTCGCCTCTTATATTCAAATAAAAAAAATGAAATTACTCCTGTACTTTTTTTTTATTCCCTAAAGTAGGAGGGGGGGATGCGTCATTGTAATATATCTGAATGCATTTAGACAGACCTAGTGATTATAATTGAAATGTGTGGTTAAAAGTAGTTGACAAGCGGAGCCATCATTTAAAAACTATTCTGTCAGCTAACTTTTTTGGAAGTCGGTTGGATCGGTTTCCCCCTTCATCATCGCTGAAAGATTATTGCTATTTATAGCCCCCCCCCATGGATTAAAACGATCATAATTTTAGTCTCCGTAGCGCAATTGGAAGAACAGCGGAACATTGCGCCCTTCGATTGGAAATGACCTGGGTTCCATTCTCGTCGTTACGAGGGGAATTCTTATAGGGCTTTTTCAATTGAAGGTGAGTTAGCCGATCTCATACGGAAGTAGCAGGGTTTCTTCTTCCCGGAAACTCGGGTTTTTCATCCCGCGCACAGACAAATCGGCCTTCAGAACACTCGCAATTTACAGAAAAAAAAAAACTGTTCTTGGCGATGATGGGCAGTAGATGGCGTTGGGGATAGTAGTGTGGTAGTTGAATTAAATATTCAATAGTAGTGGAGAGGGTGAGATGTATTTAGTGAAGTAGAGTAGAGTGTCCTCCCGCGTGAGTCCTTGGACTCCATGGAGGTGTCACGTAATAATAATAATAATAACAACAATCCTAAGTAGTAGTGGTAGTATAGTATTTTTGTTTTCTGAATTGCAGGTTGATAGAGAAGACTGAATACCTATTTCCTAAATTTCCATATAATTAGGATTAAAAGCACTTCAACTACTTCCTTTGTCCATGAAATGCGGGATGACAAGGGTACATCGAGAGATTTATTTTATTTTATTTATACTTGTGTTTGCGTTCAACGATCGATTTTGCTGAAATATGGGATTAAAAATTCCAATTTCCTACGTGGAATAATAGCCCTACTCGTCAATCATCAGCTAACTCAGAACCGGCTAAAAATTAAAATTAAAATAAAACCAAGAAAAATTCTTCTAGACAGTGTCTAGAATCGAATCAGAAAGATTTTTCTCCTTCGGATTTAGCATCATAGACCTAACCAGAAATTTACTTATTTCAATCTAAGCGTGTGCGTGTGCGTGTGTGTGTGTGGTATAAAAAAAATTTGGATCGCATACCATCACTTCTTTTAAGTCAGTGTTTCTCAAAGTGTGGTACGCAGACCCCTGGGGGTTCGCGAAAGGTCTTCAGGGGGGTCCGTGGCAATTTTTGGCTATGCATCATTAACGCATGGAATAAAATTTAAGTTTGAGATCGTAAAAACGTTCCTATTGTATCACTGAATAAGGTACAGAGGCATCTGCAGGCTGTGTAATATGTTTCTCAACAAACAGTACAATTAGAGACAACTGGGTAAAAACGGCACTAACTAATGAATCGCATGACCCCTCCCATATAAAATGCTGTATAGTAGACAATCGAAACCATGTGGTGCACCGGCAATATATGGTTTTGTTTGAGTGAACGCGTTAAAACTAAGAAATATATAGTGAATGTGTTTCAGATATTATATAAGGAATTTGGTTGAAGAGAATTAGCATTTCAACTGAACTGTCGGCTTGCCTTTGTCAATTAGTAGCGCGATCTTTTGTTAATACCGCACCAATCATATGAACGTCTTCGTAGCTGCTTTATTTCTACAGGCCTACCATTGCTGTCTGTTTCGAGTTCTGCTTTCACTAGCCATTTGTTGAAGGACTGTTCGTTAAATACGGTAATTTATTTTAGCTTTCAAATTCTTAAGTATGGATCACTGGTTAAAGACTGGATTTTTAAAATGCGCAAAAGAGGAACATAGTAGATACAAGTAGCTGTCAGCAACAAGAAAATGTTGATATTGTATCTGGATCAAGTGAAATTGATAAGTGTGTCGTCTGACATCTCTAAAGAACCAACTAGGAAGAAGATGAGAAAACTTCGTAAGTACGATATAAATTACTTGAAATGTGGATTTTCATGGACTGGAAATGAAGAGGAACCTGTTCCATTATGTGTAATTTGCGGTGAAACTTTAAAAAATGAAAGCATGAAACCATTTAATTTAAATCGCCATTTTGAATAGAAACATAATGAATGCAAGGACAAACCTGTCGAATTTTTTCAAAATAAACTAAAAAATTTAAAAGAATCTCAAAAAGTGATGTCGATCGTGTCAGGAGATGAAAACATGAAGGCTTTAGAAGCTTCATATCGTGTGTCGCTATTAATAGCAAAAAGTGGTGCAGCGGAAACAATTGGTGAAATTTTGGTCAAGCCTGCGGCAAAAATAATAGGGGAAATTATGATCGGAGATAGTGCAAAAAGATCTTTTGATCGGATTTGCCTTTCAAATAGTACCGTTCATCGAAGAATCACTGAAATGGCTGAAAATATAAAACAAACATTGTTATCCGATATACGTAAGAGTCCTTATTATGCGTTGCAGGTAGATGAATCCATCGACATTACAAATTTTGCAAATCTTCTAGTGTTCGTTAGGTACGAAAAAAATCAAAAATTCATGACGACCTTTTATATTGCCAACCCTTGCCAGAACATACAACAGGAGAAGAAATATTCAACAGTATAAATACCTTTATGCATCAAAACAAGCTTGATTGGAAAAGTTGTGTTGGAATAAGCATGGACGGAGCGAAATCCATGGTCGGATCTAAAAGAGGGCTTGTTTCAAGGATTCAAGCTGTTGCACCAAATGCAAAGTCGACACACTGCTACATACACAGGGAGGCTTTGGCTATACATATGATGTCTACAGACCTAAGAAAAGTTCTTGATGAAGCTGTAAAAATCATAAATTATATTAAAGACCGTCCTCTAAACGCCATATTTTTCTCTCAATTTTGCAAAAAAATGGGAAGCAACTATACACAACTTCTTTTCCATACCGATGTTCGTTGGCTTTCTCGTGAAAAAGTCCTTACTCGTTCATTTGAACTTCGGAATGAACTACAAGTTTTTCTTGAAAAGTTTGAATTGAAAAAACATTTACATAATTGGAAATGGCTCAGTCAATTAGCATACCTGGCAGATATATTTACTGTATTAAATAGTCTTAATTTATCTTTACAAGGCAAGGAAATTTCTATATTTCATGTCCAAGATAAAGTGGAAAACTACGTTGGCAAAAAATGAAGTTATGGCAAAAGCGGGTTGGTAATGGAGAATTTGACGCGTTTCCATCGCTTTATGAATTGCTCGCAAGTTCAAATGAACAAATTGATGATGATGATGTGAAAATTACTATCATGCAGCATTTAAAAAGCTTACAAATTAATCTAGAAAAATATTTCCCTGAATTGGACATTAATATTGAGTGGATAAGATACACTTTCAATAAAAACAAATTTATGCCAAAGGGTCTACGTCAATAGAAGAAAAACAACTTTTAGAAGTAGCTTCTGATGGTTTCCTAAAAAATAAATACAGCGAGAATACATTTTCATCATTTTGGCTACAAATACAGAATGAATTTCCTGAATTAACAGATAAAGCTCTAAGGTTCATTTTTCTATTTCCAAATTCATATCTGTGCGAAGTTGGATTTTCGGCCCTTGTAGATATTAAGACGAAGAAGAGGAATCGCATTATAGATGTCGAACCGCATCTGAGATTGAAATTAACAACTATAGAGCCAAATTTTGCTGAAATTTTATCTCATCATAAGCAATTTCACTCCTCTCATTGATGATAAATTATTTCAAGTAAAACTTTATAGTATCTTTATAAAGTTTGTCCTATTAAAAATAAATCATATTTCTTGTTTACATGAACATATAAATTCAAATAAAATAGATATTTAATTTTTTAATATTTTAAATTAATTTATTAATTTTAATTAATTTAGTCGTTTTAATTAATTAATTATTAATTAATTAATTAATTAATTAATTAATTAATTAATTAGGGGATACTTGGTAATAATGAAAATTTAAGAAGGGGTCCGCGATATCTGAAGTTTGAGAAACACTGTTTTAAGTAAAATGTACAACTAAAATGTAATTCATTCCAAACTGTTTTATACTGCTTTTATCAGAAACTATCGAGTAAATTTTTATTTGACTTTTCTACACATCATGTTGGCTTAGGAAATTTATGTAATAACTTCGTTTTGCGAGTGAATACTGTTATTTTTTCGATTAACACAAGAAGATAATTGTTTTGTTTACTTCACGGTACTTTAAGAAATGATGAATGACTTTTAGTGATATTTTATTGCAATATAATTTTACATTTAGATTTATTAATGAAAGCTATTCTAATTATCACGATCAATCTTGGTATTTAATACACAAATATTTCGTAAAGGAATAAATAAATATTCCGGGAAGGGTAGGGAGGTTCATTCGGTATCGACTCAGTTGGTATTGAAAAGACCTGAGTTCGAATCCTGTCTAGGGCGCGAAAAACTTTTATAAGGTTTATTATTGTTATTTTTCTGAAGATCAATTAGCCGGTCACATTGTGAGATGAAAGGTTTTTGCTCCTCCTGGGAATTCTGATTTTTCCTCTCACAGAATAGGCAAACCGGAACTAAGAACACACGAAATCAACAGATATATAATACACTACCCTCCTGAGACTTGGCTGCTCGGCCCGTAATTCCATAACAACGACAATTATAAAGATAGGAATTAAAATTCACAGGTGTGGAACAAAGCGATTATTTACCATTTCCAAGATATCTTTTTTTTTTAATATGAAAGATTTGTAAAATTTAAAGTTCAAGATAACGTTTGTTTTCAAGTAACAATTACAAGTTATTGAATTTACATACTCAAAATGAGAGGCGAGAAAAAGGAAGGCTGTCAAGAATAAATGGGTTATTCTTGACTGTCCTTCCTTATACAGATAGAAACAAGTTGGTCCTCTTAGGAAGCAATGCACTGATTTGACAAGTGGTCATAATCGGTACAGAAAAGGAGGCATACTAGTCGAGCGCAAGCTGTCTCACTTGGTAGGATGCTCCATAACAGGATGTAAGTAAAAGAAAAACAGTGTTGGAAGCGGTCTGTACTTTTAAAGGAATCCAAATAATTCTGTAAATGCTTGCAGAGCAATGGCAGACAGTGTAGCAAAATTTAACACAACAGTTGAATATGAATTGAAGAATAAATTCCGAAAGCTAAAAATTTGTATATACTGTATGTTCTGAATTAGTTTACATATAATGAGACTTCGGCCAAAAATAAGGAAGATGATGAAAAATATGAGGTCTCCAGATTACAATAACAACAAGAACAATAGATGAGTGGCATACATTAGAGCCACATTCAAAGAATTCGACTTTAAATCTTTCCTAGCGAAAATGAATAGAGATTCTAAGGAAACCCAATTTCACTAAGAAGTTGTGTGCAGTTTCCTTCAATTCTCATTGTGTCCGAATTTCTTTTCAAGTTTCTTTTATTATAGATGAAGCAGAAAAAACAGAATCAAAAAGCCGTAAGGTATGGAAAACAGTGTGAATATCACAATCAAATTAATTTTTTAATATGAGAGATAATTAACAATACCCAGGCAGGCAAGTTGAGGGTCGGATCTACAAAAATCTAAGGAGAGAGGAAGGGACGGGCAGAGACCAATTTTTGACACCCCTATCATAAAGTTTCCGAAATTTAATTTTATTTTTTAAAATCACAAATGTTTTGTAATTTAGCAAAGAAATATGTGTAAGAAATTATATTAAATTTCCATTTATATATATTTTTCGAAGGCATTAATCATCGGTAATTATACTATGTTTGCTGTCACTACGTGTTCTTTCTAGAACACACACACACACACACACACACACACACACACACACACACACACACACACACACACACACACACACACACACACACACACACACACACACACACACACACACACACACACACACAAACTTTCCAAGGTACACTTCTATAATACCTTACTATGACGATGGTGTGAGATGGTGTAAGACAAAATACAATAGCTTTTTCAAATAATAAAGAACAAACCTTTCGCTTAATAAGATTTTAGGATTTTCATCCTGCATAGCTGAAATATATATTTAAAAATTATTTTAAATAGAATAAAACAAAAACATTAAACCTTTAAATTGTATTTAATACGAACTTCCAAATAAAATAGTTTTTCGTTATACTTCACTGGCTTTTTGAATAACTGTTTGTTCTCATTACTGACAGTTATCATTATCGGAATTAGGTGATAATTATGTATATTATCTGAGCAAAAGTAATTAATTGAAGAAAGCATAATGGCCGTGATAATTAAAACTATGTTTTATTAGCGGCTCGGCATAGACATGATGTAATGTTCATTACAATTTTTTAGTTATTATTTGAAGAAAAATTGATAATCAATTTTCGAACATTAACCGTCTTTATCATTTTTTTTCTATTAAATTAATTTCATTGTCAGGCTTGCAGAATTAAATATGAGGAAATGAAGCAATAATTCGTGTAAACTGCTGAGTTAATTACCAACACGAGTTGTGATCTGAATAAATAATTTTAATAGCAAAAATTTCTTAACACGCCGAAAGACTGAAAAAGAATAACTGATTCCAGTAAATTTCCGCAAGAGCTCGTTTAGATTAAAATGATTAAAATGCTCCACTCATAAAAGTGTCCTTCATTTCTGCTCAAAGGGTTATCTACCTAAAATTTATTTTTATTTTTATTTTATTTATAGTATAGTATGAAAAGTATTTAGTTATTGAGGTATTGTCCGCCGTCTCCAGTTCTCTTTCTTAGCTCAGTGTTCCAGCGAGAGGTCGAGTAATTTATACACTCTGCCAAGAGATCTCTCATGAACAATATGGCAGCATGGGGCCCCTGGGCAACTGCCCATGCCTTAAGACGGCTCTGGTGCTACCATCTCTCCTTATCGAGTACCACTTCAAACATTGGATGGACTTCAATATAAGAAAAAAGAAAGTTGATGTTTCTTACTCAACGGCTGAACGTTGAATCCTTTTCATTCTCATAGCTTGAGAGATATATGTGTCTCCGTAGGGCAATTGGAATAACGACGCTACATTGCGCCCTTTGATTGAAAAAGAATCGTCGAAAGGGCTTTTTTTTTCAGTTGAAGGTGAGTTAGTCGATCTCATACGGAGATAGCATAGTATTTTCTCACGGAAACTGGGGGTTTTCACCCGCATAGACAAGTCGACCAGGAGAACGAACGCAATTTAGAGACAAAAAATACCAATTGTTATAAGCTGTGGTGGCCTTATGTGTGTTGATGATAGCAGTAGCGTTCTGTGTAGTTGCTGGATCAAGTGGTGGAAACGGGGAATTTTAGAGTAGAGTGCCCTACCTGGATCAGTCCTTGGAGGTGTCACGTAATAATAATAATATATTGGCTGAAATTATGGCTTAAGTAATTTAGGCTCGAAGGCAGTGTAAGCTCTCTTGTTATCTGTGTGTGATTGTTCTGCAGTCACTTTGTACATTTTTCTCCCGAAACAAAAAAAAAAAAATGAAAATCGAGAGAAAAACTATTCTACGCCTGTCTGAAAGCGGATAAATTACCTTCAATAGAAAAACCAGTGTCTAGTCTAGATTGAAACCCAGGCCCTTCTAGCCCAAGAACAATTGTTGCGATATCTTGTTCGTTGGCTGGTTGCTTCAGATTCCTTCCGAAGTACATACGGCTATTGTGTAAAGAGGACTATTATATCTGTAAACTATATATGTTTTCAAGTTTGTTTGTTTTTTTTTTGCTTTTTTTGCGAAGCAAAAACCCGAAGTTTACAGAATGGGAAAACTCTGCCATGTCTGTATGAAATCAGTTTCCCCATCTTCAGTTGAGAAGTCCTTATAAAGGTTTATCACATCCTATATGATATTCTAATTCAAGTCTTTTCAACGAAGGCATTGATTGCTTTCGATTGTTCTGAGGCGCTATCATTGTGCTAGAAAGAACCACGAATCGCAATCTCGTTCCACTTCAAGATTTCTCAAAATTAAATTTGGATTTTTAAGTTCCAAAATGAAAACGCATCTTCATTTCGATTCAACATCGAATTGAATAAAATGACTCATTGCAGGAGGGTGTGCATTGGGTTTTTATTTAAGAGTTCCTTGAGAGGACAGAGGAATGATAAGAATCTAGATGGCCTTCTCATTCTTTATCTAACTGTTAGGCTTTGAACTCTTAAGCGAAATCAAACAAAATAAAGTAAAATGAAATAAATTATTAAAATTACAGTGAACTGGAATTTTAAAAGCCAACTTTCTACTGTCTCTTAGACAACATGAATTAATTCTAGTTTGCAATTAAAGCCAATTGGGAATGTTTACTGGTCTACAATTGGTTTTGAAACCACTGATATATTATTGCTCGATGGTTTTAAAGAATAGTTTTCAAATTAAATATAACTAAAAATCAGGTTTCATCAAGATTTACATTTATTTGCTGAAATATCAAGTGTCAACTTTGTTTACCGAAGAATCGTAAACAGAGAATGCACTAACAATTTAAGTTCCCGTTTAAAACTTGACATGTTTTCAGCATTTCAACACTCTTATAGAAATGATTGTCTAACTGTTACGTAGAATCGTCATAAACTTTGGTTTATGAGTTGATTATACGTAATATCAAGTCATAAACGTTGAGCCTGATATGTGCCATAGTTAGGCAGATCATTCCAAACTGCATGAGTGTCTTTAAATTTAACCTTGAACTCGTTCTAAACTGTGCCAATCCCTACTGAACAATTTATTTGTCGTTGAATTTGCATTTCACCAACGAAGTAACATAACTAAACAACACCTCCACATCTTTCTTTGTTTTGGGGAAATCCGTGACACAGAAAGAGGGCAAAGCTGTTGGGATGAGGGGGTGCCGTAATTTCATGTTATTGCTCTGGTCAAGGAACAACATAAAATATCAGACCCAGGAGGTCGATTTTACATATACCCCCCCTGAAATGATTGGAAAGGGAAAAATATTTTTTCTTTTGCATTAAGAAGGGAAAAAAAATTCTCGAACCCACTCTTCTTTGAAGAAAACAAAGCTATACTGTTATAATATTGCACAACAGTGGAAATTATATGTATCGATAAATTAATGATTCACATGCGTAAATCTTATAATAAAGATTTCTTGACTTTGCAAGGTATCTTCGATATTTTTATACACCATCCCGAAAACGTTTACCTTTCGGTATCTGGTGAACATTTTAAATCTTATTTAAAGCTTCCAATAATTAAAATAATTATGACATTTGTTCGGAATTTCAAAACAAAAATAAAACAAAACATTTTATTTTTAAATTCTGTATAATTTTATTTAAAAATCTTTAAAAACAAAATGAAATTTTATAGTATTTATACTTAAAATTTAAAGTTAAACATAAAGAAAAAAAAATTAATATTTGCACACATTTTATCCAATTAAAATATTATAAGAACTAAAGTACTATAGGTTCCAATCTTTAGAAACCTATAGTACTTTAGCTACGGATCTGAGAAGTGTCGGGATAACCTTACTCTAGCAACTAAACTTTTCTAGTCACGTTCAGATCTCCAACAAACAGAGTAATCTCATCTGGTGACGAAAATCTCTATTCGTCAGATCTCACTGCTTTCATCCTTCACTCCAACATGGAAATTCATAGCAGTTTCTCTGAGTTTCTAAAAATGCTCTAAATGTATTAAACTTCGGTTCCACTTTTCTGTAATAAGCTATTTTGAAAATGCTGACATTTCTTCTTTGGATGACAAGACCTCTTGTATGAAACATAATAGAAAACGACTCTTTAAAACGCCAGATAAAAAAAGAACATTGAACTCATACACGTTTCATATCGCATGCGTGGCAGTTTTATATATTGCTGCACTTTAACTAAGAGTCTTCGTAGCTCAGAAGCCCTTTGGTCAGAAAGACCTGGGTTCGATTCTCGTCAGTGACGTGAGGAATCTTTATCTGATCTCTTTCGACTAAAGGTGAATTAGCCGGTCTCATACGGAGATAGGGGGATTTTTTCACTCGGAAACTCGGGTTTTTCGTTCCCCAGAACAGGCAAACCGGCTCCGTGAACACACATGGATTCCAGTCATGAATACGTCCCATAGGCCGGTCCCGAGCCCGGATAAAATTGCGGGGTTGGGGAAAGCAATGGTGAACTATCCTGTAAAAACCTGACCAGGGCAATGCCTACAAAGTCACCGTCCGAAACGACTGAAAGGGAAAACCAGGTAGGCTCTTTAACTTTTAAGTAGCAAAGATTGCATAATGTTAATCTCTAAATGTAAACGCAGTTAAAGACGCAAACTTTATGTAATGTTTAAGTAACTGAGGTTCTCGATTATATTATATTATTTGATTTTTAAAGAGATATCGCTTTTCCATTATATAGTCTAGCATAATCCATGAAGTCTCAAGAATTCACTAGACATTTAATGTTTATTTAATTTATTAATTTATTTATTTATAAATTAATTTAATTAAAAAACCTACCACAACGGGAAGATTTTAAATGCCGCTTTACACCGCCATCAGTTACAAAAGATAAGCATAATTAAAACTTTACAGACAGCCAATACAATATATCAAGTACCTTAATTAAAAGGAATAAAGAACTGAAACAGAATCTCTCACTCAATGGTTATGAACCAAAGACAATCAGAAAAATTCTTAATACATCTCCTGCAACTCCCTTACTTAAAGAAGATTTCAAAAATGCAATCACACTGCCTTACATCAAGAATGCCAAAAAAAAAAAAAAAAAGTGGCTGAGTTGCCTCATGAGTGCAACGTAAAAGTGGCTTTTTACATTTACTAAAAATCTCAAGATTCCTACATCCACTAAAACCTCCACATAACCCCCATGAAAAAACCAGGCGTCTATGAAATTCATTGCTCTTGTGGCATTTATTATGTAGGCCAGGCAGAAGGTCGGGAGAGATCCGCATGTCTGAACACGTAAAAGACGTCAAAAAAAAGAAGCGAACATAAATCAGGCCTGGCATTCCACACAAATACTACGGGCCATCAAGTACTTTGGCAATAAACAAAAATGTCATATATTGATTGTAACTGTTTTACAAGAAAATTTAAAGAAGCCTCGCAAATGATTACGATCCCTCCAGAATGCAATAAAAATCAAGGCTTAATTTTACATAAAGTATGATCTGCTTTCATCAAAAATTTAACTGTCACAGACCTAGGATATAACACATATGATACCATAGACGTAATATGAGCAACTACAGTAGCAATGTTCCAATACGCCATTTTTACCGAATTTACAGAATTCGGTTTTTACAGTATTTACGGTTTGTATTCTGGTTTATCAATTATATGTAACAGTTGTGAAGGTATCAAAACATCTAATATGTTTAATTAATTGTTAATAGGCTTTCGTTGTGTAAAACGTTTCTGTACCAGTACTCTTGATGATTGTTGTAAGTCTTACAACTTACGAAACTTGTCGGGTTTTAATTTTTTTAAAAATTTTTTTTATGATTAAACTCTTTATTTACATCATAATGTGGTCTCAGTACCGAAAACTACCCACAACTGCTAAACCACAGAAACTTACGTTTGCACAGTAGACTCTCGCTATTGTAAACTCGTAGGGACCATAATTATAGTGGACAATTTACTATAATGAATTTCTTTTAACATAGCTTTCCACCTATGAGACTTTGGTCAGGAATTTTCACTAGGTTGTTCTAGTGAGAGAGGCTGCTACAGTAAGTGTCGGGTGTACTTAGTTTCGGATCGTATTCAAAATTATTATTTTTTATTTGGGAAATTGTTCAAGGATGTAGGATAATTTCCTGCTACAAGAGGAGATTAATGAAATTTAATTCATCCCTGGTCAATGTCTTACAGACGAAGAACAATGACGACTACCATTGTTTCTTTTAAATCAGGATTGCTCTTTGTCGAGGGAGTAAACAAAATATAAAATTTTGAAAAGTAGTAATTACGTCATCCATGCTTCAGAAAAAAAAATAAACTATAGGAAGTAAATCCTTTTAGATCAAGGAAGGTCAATCGTTATAGGTGTCCCATGTATCAAATAATCGTTCTCTTTGTTTAACTTGGAACTTATCCCCGGACATCAACCCTTTACTATCAAAATTCCAGAAATATCCTGGAATTTCATCCATACAAGTATTTTTGTTATGCAATTATATCAAAAGATCGTGACTTTACATTTTTGTGGTATACTCTAAAGGGAGAACCAAATTTAATGGGCCTTGTTTAACAGAAGTCAGGTAATAAGTCACATTTTACCTATTTTTAGGAGAATAATTTGTTTATTTACTTAGTGTTCAATATTTGAGATGTTTTTAGGTCCGATATATTTACGCTTTCTCCCATACTTAATAATGTATTATATTCCCAAACTACCACGTCTTCTTCTTAGGTTGGCTTATTTGTCGCAATAAGGAGCAAAAACGCATGGCCTAAAGATAAATAAATATATATATATATATATATATATATATATATATATATATATATATATATATATATATATATATATATATATATATATATATATATATATATATAGTTTTATGAAAAAAATTGAATGACTAGAACCGAGATTTAATTAAAAAGGTTTTAATATAAACACACTACTAGTTTCGGCCTGTAACAGCCTTCTTCAGGTGACATTATAAAAGAAAAAACACTAAACATTGAGGGTTAAAAGACTATGAACAACATAGACAGTCTTTATACATAATTAGCATTAAAACGTTGTAGTTGTATTTGAAGCTGTTCTTTCATTTGTTGCATTGTTGAAGAAGGCTGTTACAGGCCGAAACTAGTAGTGTGTTTATATTAAAACCTTTTTAATTAAATCTCGGTTCTAGTCATTCAATTTTTTTCATAAAACTATGTATGTTAACCGAGTCAATGATCATTCTGTCATATATATATATATATATATATATATATATATAAATATATATATATATAAATATATATATATATATAAGGATGGTTCGCACAATTTTGAACTGCATGAAGAAAGTGGAAATGAAAATAAAACGGTATAAGTGTAAAATGTACTGTATTTACTGTATAATTCGAAACTATTAAGATGTGATGTATAATGCATAATTTAGAAACAATTTTCCCTAGTGCACCTCCTTGCCGAAAGAGCAATGTATTTCTATCATATGAAATCTAATCAAGCTGCAAATTTGGAGCATATAAATAGTTCTTTGTAGCTGATATTTCAACACTGGCTTAATGACAAACTGACGATGCTTTTAAACTAACCCACTAAGCTTTCTTTTAAAGTAATTTGTGTTGTCAAATATAAATCATTCCCCGTGATTATGCTCATAATTGCGAGGGTTTAACCTAACCTTGAGATTAAGAGTTTTATGTAATTTAGCTTCTCCTTCATATTATCATTAAAATCTCAGCATCTATTTTCTTGTATAATTTTTACGATGGCTTGAAACAGGTCACAGATTATCTGAAACAGCGTTTGCAGCTTCGAATGGGAATTTTCCATTAGGATTAGGAATTCAAATAACTGACTTAGTTTTGAGATGGGAAGGTGGGAAGCACTGTTTCCTTTTGCGACTTAATTTAAAACTGTGTTGTTACTTTGTGGTACTTTTCAGAATGGCACTCAACGCTAGAATTACTGTAGCATGTCTTAGAGAATGATAATCATCATTTTTTTCCTGCATGAGCAAGTCCGAAACATCGTAATATTAGAATCCTTTTAGATCAAGGAAGACCAATCGTTATATGTGTCGCATGTATCAAATAATCGTTCTCTTTGTTTAACTTGGAACTTAAACCCGGACATCAACCTTTTACTATCAAAAGCTTGAACATCACGAGTGAGCGAGCTATTTGAAGAGTCGGAAATTTGCGAAGCGTGAGGGGTAATTCTTAGCTGAATAGCGAAGACAAAGTAGTGCCAGCACAATGGATGCTTGTCTTAGGTAACATAAGTTTATACTTACTTCCCTGACAGGGATTCAGAAGCTTCGGCAGGGTAAATACAGTTATTTATAATTTGCAGTATTAAATAGTTAATCTTGCAATATTGTTACTAGGCGGGAAAAGGAAACATCTCTTTAGTGGAGAACAGTGTTTCTCAACCTTTTTTGGATCATGCCCCACCTCAGCGTCTCAAAGACTTGATGCTTCCCCTTCTAGCATAATAGTCAGCCAAATTCTGAAAAAGTATAATATAAATATGTATAAATATGTACATTTTCTAATTGCCTCCCAAAATATTCAAATTGCTTACGTTGAGAAACACTGGTGTAGAAGATTCAAGACTGCGTATTATGTTGTTCATATATGTTGTTCATTGCCGAAAACCAAAGTTTATTCATTTCTATGAACTTATGGTTGAATTTTCACGAACTGGCAAAAAATATTGCTCACTTTAAAGATATATTTAAATATGACAAAAACTTGGAGACTGGAAAGTATTCATTATATGCAGGATCTAATATTCACTTTATTTATATAATTCATTATTTATTTATTTATAGCGGTTACACGATATCAATACGATAAAGCCTAGAATACTGTATCATATTGATACTGTGGATGGACTAAGAGTCGTTTCTAAAGATAATATCACGAGGCCGAAATATAAATGGATAAGATACCGGTAATACATCTGTTGAATATATCTTTAATTAAATTTCATGAGAAAATCATCCACATGTTTGGCTGTCAATTATCTGAGAGCGCCATCTGGATAATTACTAGAAAAAAATGCAAAAAACAAACTCCGAAGATACAAAATGCAGTCTTTTTTTTTTTTGAAAAAAAATTCGATGTTTTCCTCTTTAAATTATAAGATTTTCAATGAGTGCATTCCCGATATCTTACTCCTTTGACTTAGGGTTAGATAATCGAGAAGTATAATCTCGCTGATGAGAACGATCATCCACCAATAAAACTATTTGCCTTCATTTCAAATTATTTTTTAATTAAAAAAATCGTTTTTTTAATTAAAAATATTATAAATTTCATAGTGAACAGAATGCCATTTTCTTCTTTTTTCCAGATGTGAAATGCATGTATTTCGATAATATGGAGTTGCCCGTAATAATCATAATATTATTACATATTTGTTCTCTCTCTCTCTCTCTCTCACACACACACACACACACACAGACGTAGGTTCAAATCTAGTCTAGTACGTAAGGAACATTTAAAAGGACTTTTCAGCTGAAGAAGTGTCCTAGAACCATAGGGGGTATTAAGGATTTTCCCCCTCTCGGAAAATGGAGTACTTCGCAAAATAGAAACAAGTTAGAGGAATCGTAAACAACAGCAGCAGCCAATAGACTGATAAACAGTCTTTTATTGTTTTGATGAAAACAAATTCGATTAGCTCAGCCTCAATCACCATTGATTTTACTTTAAGCAGTTCAGACGAATGACTGAAAGAAAACCCGATTGAATTCACTGAAAAGAATTCAATCTCAATAGCCAAGGAAGAAATTCTAAAGTAGAATTCTGAAGTAAAATTAGAATTAATGGAATAAAGTCGAATTTTAAAAACAGATGGAAGATTACAGAAATTTACAATCATCTATCTAGAAAAAGAAACTTGCTGTGACCTACTGTTAACTGGTTTAGCCGAAACTTAGCGTAATGAAAAACGAAATTCACACGATTGCACAAAACCACCGCTGTCCCAAGGACGTCAAGTGAATGCTCTGTTGAACTGTAAACTTCATAAATTTTTCACCTTCTGAGATTTTCATTTCTTTCATAAGTATTTTATACCTAATAAAGGAAAACTGTTCGACCAGAGGAGACCTTCCTACGCAGTTAATTAAGACCATAAAAAAAAAAAAACTCACTTATTGATCATGTGAGTAGAAGGTATCGGAATCCCTAAGAAAGGGGGGAACCAATGGAGGGAGGGAAGAAGCGCCCAGGGTTCCAAATCGTTCACGCCCTACTAACTCTGTTATATGCTTGTCGATAGTAAATGAGTTCCGCCTGTCTCCGAGCATCGTTAACTAACCCGGTTGTAATGCCTGTGGGCTGTTCTCCGACCAACACTCGTAGCAAGGGCAGGGGAAACAGGTTCGAGTGAACTAGTTGCATTTCTCCTTCTTCTCTGGCTAACACGTGCTCTGCCAGTATCGCTGGTTCTGTCGCTCTCCTGTCTCTGATCCTCGCCTCGTCCTCCTACAATAATGCCCCTGTAATGTGATCATTAATCAAAGATTTTTTTTTATTGTTATTCTCTTCTTGCAGTTGCACATAATACTCCATTAGGGGGCGTAGCGAGCAACTCTCAATGTTATGACCAACTTCACACCAATAGGTAGTGAATAACAACATTCAAAAGTTATTACCATATTTCTGGAAGTCACGCTGGTTCAATTTCTTATCCCCCTTTTCCTTCTCCCCCCCTCTTTCCTTTCTCCTTGTAGTTAAAAGCATTTGAATAATCTAAAGAATCCTCCCGTTGTGCGCACATGTTGGTGGATGTCACGGGGGTTAGGGGTCTTGATGTCCGTGCCTGTTAAAGAGTGCTAACACGTTTGGTTGTTGGATTGTTTGGAAAGAGAAAAGTCCATTATCATCGAAGTAGACCAACTGCATGAGTGGCTTGTGGAACTAGAATCAGTGTCATTTCCTTACCTACGATGGTTGCATGCAGCGGGTTACGGTTACTTGGTTGGCAAGGATACGCAGCTGGCTTGGTTTTGGGTAAGTAACAAGTTTAATGTTCTAGTATTCTCATTTTTATAATAACTAAGAAATATTAGAAATTATTCTGATCAACTACTTGCTATGAATTCTTCTACGAATAAGACTGGTCTATTAGCAGAACACATCTTAAGCTTTTTCTACTTTAAAATGAATTATCTCTCTGCTTTCCACATAATTTATATGATCGGCATTTTATAATTTTCCCCATTATAAGTCACTAGTATTGTACAAACGAGGGTTAATTTCTATTAATCTTTTTTGGTTGTCGAATGTTTTCGTATCTATACTAGCTTCTGTGCACTGCTTTGTAATATAAAGAAAGTATATCGTTTGAGCATTTTACAATATTGTTTTAATTTATGCTTTTAAGATATCAGCAATAACTGCAAATGGTACTACCAATTTGTAAATAATTATTGGTCAGTAAAACATCGCTTGCGTATGATTAATCATTCACACTGCTAAGAACTTGTGTGAGACAGAAGAGCTAAAGTTTATTATCATTTGGAAACAAGATTTGAATCTCATCAACGTACACTTTTAACATTTTTCATCTGAGGCTTAAATAGCCTTTCTCAGCAGGAAGTGGCAGATATGCCTTCCACCTTTCCCCCCTACCGTTTGTGAAACAGACCACACGGCAGAGCGCGCTGATTCCGCGAGGCTTTTTGATTCTGTGGTTACTTCATTTCATCTTAACCAAGCTCGTTAAGTTAATTTAGAACTTTATTAACAGTAAATTCAATTTATTTTGCATACAATCATTTCCTAAATGATGCTGAAATACGACATCGTTGGCAAACAAAAATTCATTCTTGTTCAAAATAGCCTATTATTTACCAGATTCCGCTAAAGGAAAATCCTTACTTAGCTTTTTTTTTTAACTTGCAAAGGGAATTTTTTTTTTCTTTCTCAAAAAGCTTTAAATAGGACAACTTTTTTCCCTATTAGAACTAAAATCTCAATTTTCGTGTTTTTCCCATGCCGTCACCAACACCCTACCTCGACCTCTTTACCACTGACTTAAAACAAACAAACAAACATAATCTGTGTGTTTTGAAGTGTATCCTGGATACCTGGGCGGAACGTAGACAGATATACACTTTTGCAAGCTTTATATTCATCAGGGGAGCTGTCCAAGGTTGGACAGCTCTCTTTAAATATAAAAACCGGATAGCAGCAGCAAAAGGGGTGGGGGAAGTCCTTGGAACGGGGTGTATTCGAAACATGCAAATCTTCATTCTGTTCATAAGGCCATGCCATCGGTCATCTGCTCATTCCAATTAGCCGCTCCATTAACTCAAACTTCAACCAATAATAAATGACAATCAACCTATGCTGCTTTTGACAGACCGAACAGTACAAAATAGCCCCTTCCCGGCTTAGATTATTGTGCGGTGTGTCTAATAACCCTTCGCTGCTGAATTTTGGTTATTTCTCCGTATATCACTGTCGTCTTCTTCTCCCCCCCCCCCCCAATGTTGTTATTGTAGAACGTTGCCTGATACTTGCATCTCTTGTTGGTATTTTCAAATATTGAATTTAAAAATGATTTGTTATATAACTCGTCAGAACTATTAGCCTTCACGAATAGATTGTTGAGAACTAATGAAGTGCGTAGGATACGACGGGAAAGAGATGGCGTGCGTGCTCTGAGCTTAACACAAGGTGAGCAACACTCTCCATTAGGTGGAAAGTGTCTGCACGAAGCAGCTGAAACAAAAGTTGATAAATGAACATGAGGTAAACTTCTCAAGAAAAAATGAAATAAAACTACCACTGAGGGTGAAAATATACTGATTAGTGTCTTGTTAAACCTTAATTTCGAGTTCCTTTCTGAAGACGAGCAGATTCATTTATGTTCATAATTATTTAAACGCAGTGATTTGTAGCCTATTCGCTGATTGCAAATCGTGAATGAGGGATTTTCAGTACTCTTAAATGTTGAAGTTACCTTTTTCGGATCATTTATTTAAAACATCGCACATTTCTGACTTTGGAAAACTTTTTTCATAATGGGTTACAAATGCAAAATAGATTTGAGTAAAAACATTTTTTAGAGTTCGCAGAGCCTTACTTTTCGATCTACAAAATAGAGGTATTATTATTTATTTACACTTTATATAATCGCATTTTTAGATTCTGCGAAATAGCTGCCTGTGCCAACAAAATTTGTTGGCACAGGCATAATAGAAAATAGTAAGTTAAAGCATTATTTCTTTCGAAGTTTTAAATTCCTTCTAACTGATCCTTCAGACTCCTCCTTTCCTTTCTCCTGGGACGCAAAGAACTTTTATATGGCCTTCTTAGCTGATTTCACGAGGAAGGATTCCCCCCCCCCTCAAATGGACCAGAAGAACACACCCACACAATTGGGGATAAAATACAATGGGACGTTTTTCGTTGAAAAACTAGTCCCAGCTAAAAGATTTGCATTTTTTCTCGCTATAATTTCATTCTTTTAACAAAACAATTGGAATGACAGTGTTATTTATGGCAATAAGTAGAATTTTTCTATTAGCAAAACGATAATTTATGCTTTGTCTTGATGGAATTTAATGAAATTTGAGTTACTATTAAAACTTGTCGCTTCAATTCGGACCAATTTAATGGCAGAATTAAACGAAATAAAATTATCTACACGAATATCCCAAAAATGACTCGAGGAGCAGTTACGAAGATGTCACTGTACAAGAATGTTATTATGAAACACACATTTTTATGATTTTCTATATAGAATTTTGTTATTTGTTAAATCACTCGATGATTTTTGAAATGTTCAGGGGTTGTAATTTTAGCATTAAAAATGTAAATACTTCTATATGCGGCGGCATTCTAAATATACTTCTCCAAAAGTGCAATATCGTGTCATGATAATCTCTAATCTGGACTTATAACCCCCTCCCCCCCAAAACCATGGGATAATGCACTTCTTTCGGAGAGCGCTGGTCCTAGTGGCTACCCTGTTTTCGATGATACTTTCCGTCTCGTACGTTAACTTTTTTTTAAAATCCCTTTTGTTTTCATTTTAAGGGAAGTTAACTGGTATCGTGCGGAAGCAGTCAAGTTTATTATTACTGCGAAACAGTTCAAACCGGCTAGAAGAAAACACGCAATCAACAGACTTAACTGTCCTTATTTCTTAGTTTGTTATTGGGTTCAGTTCTAGATTCTTGCTATCAGGTGCTACCTTTTTTAGGCAATATGAATTCAGGGCTCTCGATCCTGTAGATCTCTTTTGACCAGTATTCTGTAGTCAGGCTACTTACTAATGAAGGTGTCCTCGCAAGACTCATGTCAACGATAAGAATCGAATTCAGGTTTTATCCAGCCATTTATCATTTTCTAATTTCAATACAAAGCCACTCAATGAATACAGTAATATGATAATTTCTCTGCGTGAAACAATTCACATTTAACGAAGTAAACAGTTTTTCATAAAGATATGTTCTTAAAATGCGAGTATTAATATATTATCAAAATATTCTTAAAACACTCGTGTGTGTGTTTTTTATATTTATATATATATATATATATATATATATACACACACACACACACACACTGAGTAGGGTCTAATTATTAGTTCCACTCCACTAATTTATATTACCCGGTTCACAAGTAAAACATGACCACAACGTCTAAATGCAAGTTCTGAAGACAAAAGATGTCTCTTTTAGTTCACTTTATCAGCATGATTTTTCTCCCAGTTAGGTCTTTGGTTTATACAAGATTGTCTGTGGCGTAACTTCTTATCAGTTGATTACTTTGATTCTCAGAAAGCTGCAGAATTTGAATTCTTCGCGAGGTTTCAACGTTGATACGGAAGAAATTTATGTTGCGAAACCGCACTATTCTTCCGCAACGATATCGCTGCTTGTAGGCGAATGTGGTAAAAAGAAATGCCACACCCCTGAACAGCTGTTTCTTATGTCGAAAACGAAACCTAATCTTAAGTCTTGCGGCAATCTTAGTCATGTGTGAGCTAATCTGATAGCATTTCTTTATTTAAGAACCACACCTGTAAGAGCGCTGTAAGGGGGAAAAAATAAATAAAAAAGCGTCAATTTTAGTACAAAATTCTAGCAAAAGGAGATTCCACAAAATATGCACTAAAAATAGCCGTTACTAAAAATAAAAGTCGTGATTTTTAGCCCGTGTAGCGCCATTGGATACCAGCACCTATAGAAATCATTTTATTTAGCTACCATTGTCGTCTGTATTTCCATGTTTGGAAACTCTGATTATGAGCTACAAACGATATAATAATAAACTGGTTCATGGAATTTATAGAAACTAGTCTTCAGTTCTGAAGTATACACACCTTCGGAAATAAGGTGTGCCATTAAAAAAAATAAAAATAAAAAAGTATGAAAACTTAAGACACGGGAAACGCTTCGTCATTCGAAGATAAACATTACTTGCAGAAATCTGTTTTCCTGTTTTTTTTTCCTCTTATGTAATATAAATCTGAGTTTAATTCAATAAAACATTCAATAGGAATTAAGCGGAGGTCTAATTTTAGAAGTTAGGGAGTGGGTTACTTTAAGATTTATTCTAGTTATGTTGACCCACACAAAAGATTTATATATAAAAACAAATGGAAATTCAGGTGACCTGGACACTTTCCACGACCTAGGCTAATTAAAATACAAATGGCCTACAATCCCTGAACGGTTCAATGGCTTTAAACGAATTGCAAAGTTTCCCATTTGGTGGGTGACCGCCTTATTTCTGTGATGTAGTCTGTTGGTTTGAATGCTTCATCCATAAAGTGAGCTGAAAGGCACGTGCTACTGTTATCAACAATACGTTGTTGTCAGAGTTGACAGCGTAATGTCAACTGTATTCTGCAGATCCCAGATGTATTAGTTTAATAAGTAGTACATGTTTTTACTTTTTCCAGACTTATTTGACTTCTTTAATATTAGAATGAATGATTGTTTTAAAGTGAAAACAAATTTTGTTGGTCGTGTTGTTTTGCATGAATTCTTATTATTATTATTATTTTTTTTTAAAAGAAACTTTCTTCTATATATGAACATAATGGAAACTGGTTTCACGTAAAATCATTTTCGTCCTAGCTCTGGATGATACTGTGAATGAAAGGAAGACAATAATAAAAATTCCCTAAACTTATGAATAGAAATTTTTACATATAGCTGTAACCTTACGCCAAGCACTCGAGGATGGATGAAAGACAACGAATTCAAAAGAAAGCGAGTGGGGAGGAGATTGAAATGAAACTAGTGGGTGAAAGAATGAAATAATAGTTTGAGAAAAAGTGAGGATATGACAAATTGAATTTAAAAACAGGAAATACCAGACTAAGAAGCATGGAATTACGTAAGTGGTATTTGAGTCGAAGGTTGTCTGAACTGTTTTTTCCTTTTAAGATGCATGCGAGAACTCCCTACCTTTTTTTTTTTTTTAAACAATAAAGCTTTGAATTTTTAGATCGTAAATAATTGAAAAAATATAATAAATAGTAAGATATTACTTCTCCCCTCCCCGAACACGTTCAATGCATTAAAAATGTAATTCTATTTTCTTTCACTTAGAACTGAATTACTTGCAAAGGGAAACATAAATTAATTACTTTAAATAATTCGTATTAAAATTCTTTGTGATTTTTCACATATACTGGTATCAAGCTTTTTAAGCCGTAAATCCAGTGTGATATGGGGGAAAAAAAAAAGCTTAACCTACAAAAGCTGAATTATTTCCTGTAGCTATTCATTCACACGTTGACCTCCATTGTCTACTTTCTCTTTTTGTTACTAATGAGTGGTCTCAGGTCTTTATGCGATGTGCCAGATGGTAACGTTTAGTGTCTGAACTCCTTTTAATGAATCCTCATTTGATGCTACTTATTATATAGATATTGCCTGTACATTCATTAAGTGAAAGCAGGCTATAATTATTCCGAGTGCTTTTACCATATGCCTTAAAGCGCACCTTACATGTATGTGAAGCAAAGAAAGAAAGAGGGAGATGAAAACACGTAAAATCTGACTGTTTTCTCTAGTGTTGAGGTCGTTGGGCGGGAGGATAGCTGGCGACCTCTTTTCTCAGAAGTGGACGCAGTAACGTGACCAGAGAAAACCCGAGTGTGGCCTCGCCCTGTGAATAATTAGAACAAAAGGCCATGTTGCCTCTCAAGTAAGAGCACTGGTTATCTCTCGTTATATCCTTAAAACAGTTCGTTTCTTTTTATTTTCCTCCCCTGCAATAAGTACCAGTCACTACCTGCCATACTAGTATTGATCACTTTCTTATCTTTGTTTGGTCTTTGCCAGTGGGTCATTTTAGAATGAGAATTCAGGAAGCGAAAACACTAAAAGAAGTTCGATACGTCTCGTGATTGGAATATGTAATTTAAGTGGACATCGGAACCCATTCAGTACATTCTTTGGATCGCTTCAATAGACAATAGCCATTGTTCAGTATGCGTCGACCCATTCTCAAGACTCCCATACCACCTTATGCCAAATCTCCCACAACTTGTCATAATATAATTGTGCGAAGTTAAACTCGCATATTTTAAATGATGAATTGCACTGAAAATAATATTTCAATGTAAATGTTTATGGCTGCTTCATTAAAATTGGGAACAAAAGGTAATAAAATTTCAAGCAGCTTTTGTATTTATAAACGGCCAATTGTGCGTTGAAAGATTTTTTTTGTTTATTGAATAGTAGCTCGTGAAAATGTTTAGACTTCACAAGGTCTTTAGATAATATACTACTACAACTTTGAAACTCGAAAGATTAAGTTTCTTACCAAAACTAAGAGCTCAAACTGTAAAGGGAGGTTTGTCTTGACCCTAACAATTTTTGATATAACCGATAAGAGAAGTGAAACATGAAAATGGCTAACTCACCTTCGGTTTAAAAGTCGTAATAAGTTATTCTCGTCCTAGACGGAATTCGAACCCAGTTCTTTCCAGCGAAAGGATACAGAGACCGAATGAGCTACAAAGGTTCCTTTAATTCCTTAATAAAAACTGATATAAAAATTTAAGGAAATGACCTTTAGTTCCTCTGCAGTGCACTCTAAATGTTCTACTCCTTTCCCTCACTCCGCGTGGTGTTAATTCTTGATTTATTTTGCCGGAACACTATGAAAGAATATTTAAAAATCTACCTTTACCGTGCATAGCGAGCATGTTTTTTTTTTAATAATCAAACATGAGGTTCTATCATTGCACTGGCATGTTACGCAAATATTCGTTTCGCTTTAATAAAGCTTACAAATGAACTGGATACTGTGGTCTTGGCGGTGACTGGGATTTCATGACATCCTCTTTGGTTTTTTTTTTTTTTTTTTGCTCTTTATCAACAGAACATCTTAGTTTTTCGACAACGTCAGCTTCACACGAAAACTTGTTTCTCATTTCAGATATTGTGTTGATAATCTTTCAGCACTATTTCATACGTGTCTCATGACGCTGTTCAACGTATCTCGTGACCTATTTAGATAAAAACCGTTTTCATAACGTTTTTGTTAATTGACCATCTGCTCTCGTTGATAATGTTCAGGTGAACACAATCTGGTACGCTCTTAATATACAGTACAATGGAATGCGCGCGTCTATGATTTATATCAGATGAATCTTGGATTAACATCTGGGATAAATATTTAGAACGATTTATGCAGCCAAATATATCAACATATTAAAAGCTACTGTTAACCTTGATGCATTGCGATAAGAAATTTTTATAAATCTCATCCTGAAAGTTCATAAACATCTCCTTCACCCCGTGAGGTAAACATCAGAATGATTTATACACTGTGAGATAATGTTAAATGTCTTTAAAACTTCTGAACACTAGAAATTTTAATTTTTCTAAGAAATTATTTTCTTTCTATCCATAAAAGAATGACGGTAATGAAGGAAATTAAGCACTAGTGGACTAATGTCTATGGTTATAGATCTTGATTGGCCACGCACTTATTTTCGAAAATTACCACGAGGAAATAATTACATATGCTGAGACCAAAGAAGAAATTTAATGAGTAGGTAAGCAGTACGTAAAATAGGTCGTAAAGGACTTTTGGTCAATGCGTATGTTTATCAGAATAGGCCCAGATTTGTCAGAAAGAGGTAACTTTTTATTTTTATTACCATTCCAGTTTACGAGTATTTGGATGGTAAAATTAATTTCCCAAAGAAACTTAATCGCCTAGTGCAACGATGGATTTTAAAATTATTTCGTAAAACTGAGATAATTGCATGGATCATTGGAATTCTGCTTTAGTTAACCGATATGAGTAAACTGGCAGAATGTCGAGATACAATATTTTCAAACTATAACTCTTTATTGGGAAACGCATAAATTAAATATAAACATTCGGTTGTTACTAACTGAAACAGTTACTTTATCTATATAAATCTGTACAAAAATTTAGTAATGTCTTTCATATTAGACCAATGAGATCCAAGTTAAAGTGATGCGCTTATATTGTAACATACACCAACTAAATTTTGGTATTTTGTTTTAACTGGTCTGCAGGTGCAGATAATACTCCAAGAACAGATCAAGTCTGTCGTATATAAGCCTTTTTTGGTGACATGACCGTAACGCACATCGGATTTCAGCAAAGTTTTTCAATAGGACATCTATTCATCTTATATTTTTCTCATATATGGAGAGAAAATAGTATTGCTCAAATTATATTGTGAACTTCAGCGATACTTTTGCGTAAAAAAAATTTCTGATATATTATCACAATCCCCACCACCAGAGCAATACGCTAAGTACATTCAGATGAAAAAGCAAAGCATAATAGTTCTAAGCATTATTCTACAAAATGTACCTAAGCAAATGAACTAATTACTTGGCGACTAAACACGCGCATACGCTCGTACACAGCTTTCGCCGATCTATAATATTGTAATCATCTGTATCTCGCCACTGCACATTATCCACTAATGTTCTTATTATTTCGTGAGGTTTTGTTAAAGAGAACCAGCACTCGTGGTCTTTCATTTTACTCTGTATTTTTATTTTAAAAGTGAAAGAAAAACAGTGGCTGTGTATGTGTTGGATGGTGTAAAGCCAACATTCATTTTAGATTTTTTAGAATGTTTGTTTTTTAAACTTTAAAATAAATCCGCTAACGCCTTTCATTCCCCAAAGGGAGTAAGCCGACTCCATTTAGCCCAATATTGGAAGACTGAAAGACAGCCAATCTCTACCCCTTCACAGATAGCTGACCAATTAAAAATTCACTTAATATTTTTCGCAATTCCATCGAAAGGATTTCCAACAGAGGCAAGCTATACCAATCATGGATTCGACTTCCTAATATCGGGAAGAGAGGAAGAAAGAAAGAAAGCAGAAAACACGATGCTGTCACATCAGTTTCATTAAAAAAAAAAAGCTACGATGAGAAACCTTTTTTTCTTTATTTTTTTTAAACGTGGGTCGGCATCATAGTGACCAATAGCTATCTTGTGAGCTATAGACATGAATGTATTAATTCTCAATAAATAAGCCGAGCTATTAGGGGAAGGAAACAAAACTGATAAGAAAAAAAAACCTTAATGGAACATCTAAAATCTTATTTTTATTTAATCACTTGTTTACTACAACAGTGCAGCCATATGCGAAAAATTGGTTTTATTTATTTTTTTTTAAAAGCGAAAGTTAACTTTCTTACTACTATCTGATAGATAGTTCACCTTCCTGTTAAAAATACTACTTTATCCAATGTTTTTAAATAACTGTGTATAAGATGTGATTTTAAGCACCAACATGTATTCACATGAAATCGGATATAAAATGTGAACGAAGTTGGGAAATGCAGAAGAACAAAATCGTTGCCGATTTCTCATTTAGAACAGATTATTTTCTCACTGGCGACAACCCTAATTCAAAACTTTTTTTTTTATTTTGGTATAAGGTACAACGCAGTTTTCAACGATATTTTTTTTAATGGTAATGAAATCAAAACTTGGCAGTAATTCATGCAATCTATGCGACAGGCACATGCTGCTTGTGGTTTATGAACTGAACTAAAGTTGGCTGGTAGACAAAAAAAAAAAATATTATAAATGATTTGAATAATAAAAAAAGGCTTCATTTTTGGATAGTTATGATAAAACTTGGCGAATTTGTTTTCGTGTTTTTATTCTGGCAATCCTAAGTTTAATATATCGACTACGAGTAGTACTGCAATTGTGGAATCCAAGATGCAATCTTAAATACATCACATTTGTGATATCTTGGCTTCGACAAGATGTCGGTTGTTGCTGAAACCACTAGTAATAAAAAGGCACATGCCGCCTGTGGTTTCAGGGAGAGTTGTACGATAAGAATTCGACAGCCTTTCCAAATGGATGTATGGAATGGATCCGTCTAAGGCCGGTTCAATTAGTTGGTATACACCAGAATATGTACGGAGGATAAATCTGTAAGGGAGTTCCGGTAGCTCGATCTCTAACGACAATGCCCTTTTATTAAAATAATAATAATAACCAAGGGCTTTTCAATACTGGAGGTGAGCTAGCCCGTTTCATAAGGAAGTAGTTTTTCCTTTCGCAAAACACGCACACTGCCCTCATATCCTTAGTTGGTTCGATCGTAACTCAATCCAACGCATCGGTAACAGTAAGAGGTCTGCTTCGTGTTAGGGAAGAAAGTCGATTGTATTAGCGAATCTCTTGTCAGGAATTCACGGAAGTTCACTACATGAGTCAGAGAACTTGATATTCCACAACCTGCAGTTTGTTGACCGTGATCTCATGTCACAGTCCCTGAATGAACTAAGAGAGTGAAGTTCAATTGCCAGTAATGTTACAGTGTACAGGGAAAGAGAAAGCATCCAGCTTAGCGACTATAATTATTTCAAGTCGCTAAGCTGAATTTGCGAGCACTACTTCGTGGACATGCTATTTTTTTTTCCCCACCAAATATTTGGTCCTGAGGTTGTATGGTTTCTGGTTACTCGAGAATTGTTTTTGCAGATTGAGACTTCATGTGGAGCTTGATTAAGTATCACGGTTTAAGGTCAAAGTTTGACGGACGAAGAGTGACTACTGTCTTCGCCTTGAAATTAGAATATAGGATCGATTCCAAAGTCATCGATAATGCGAAATTGACTTTGTTTTTATTCCGTTATACACACAGTTGATAGTGAAATCCTTTCTAGGAATGACGACTGAAGAACGATCGTAACGACGACCTCGTCTTTTTTTTATTATAGGATGGTCCATACGAATTCCAGTTCAAGGAGTTAGTGAATGTCATAAAACCGGAAGGCGTCTTGTGATTTTTTTTTTTCATTTTATTTTTTAAATGCTTTAATCTATCGGTATACCATGTTATGCATACTGAGAAACTTTTTTAATCGAAGAAAAAAAAAAAAAAGAAGTGCAGCTGGTGATATCTGCAAGAAATGGACCTTTTTTAGAAATTTCTATTCTGAGTTTCTCTATTTCAGTTTAATTTATGACCACTGCTTGCTTAAACGCAATCTGAATTAAAGTATAATCGTAGAACGTAGTGATGACTATGCCTCTGAAGTTTTTCGCATAAATTGCGAAAAGTGGCTTTGTATCAACAAAAAAATAGTGTTGTCAAATGTAAATCGTCTGAATTTTTGACCCGGCAAATATCTCCGCATTTGATACCCGTATGATCATTCAAATATATTTCAATTAAAATGAAAAAGAACTGTGGAATTTTAAATAAGGATTTTTCTTCCTAATGTTGTCTGTCTCTAAATCAACAGACTAAACGAAGAAATAAAGGATATTCTTGCTTGTTTGAGTGACATTTGATATTTTTAAATACAAAAATGGTTTAATTCATTCACTAATGAATGACTAAAATTGAATCAGTAACTTCCGAAACGACATCTTGCATTCTTTCAACATATCGAAAACCGAAGTGCATTTCTGACAAGAAATATCTTGAGTATAATATAGCAGAAGGCAACTTGTGTTATGTCAGGTTAGCATTTGCAAAACTCGTGCCACGAATTTGTCAAAAGTGGGGGAAAAAAACCTTTTTCTCATTCTTCTAATATAGAATTCTACAGAAACAAATTTCCCAATAGCTAAACGTGAAAATTTTAATAACTGTGCCAAATTAGTTATAACTATCCCTCTTTTATTTTTAATGCATCAAATTCCCATCTTGCATTCTCCCAGCAGCCTGAGGATTGCTGAAGGTAACATGCAAGTAATGTGTTCAACATGACTCGAATTTCGAACTAATGCTACTCCACAAACACCGGTAGGCAAGTTTGGCTTGCATTGCATCACTTAACATGTTTCAAAGCAACTGTGTTTAGCAATCGGTTTCCTCTTCCCGCCAGATGGCCTCGAGAGCATAACCTGGCTAGGAAATCATACAGTTTACTAGTCTTGTTCCTAACAAGTGACATTTTAATTTAAAAAAAGAAAAAAAAAAAAAAAGAAGCTTCTTGCCTTTCTTTGGATTTCATGGTTTACATTAACAATGGCAAAATATGAAGCTTTCGAAACTGACTTAGTAATACTTTTCTTTTTTTTCATTTGAGTCCCATAAGCTAATTCAAATAGAATTAACCACAATTAAATTTTTTTTTAATATATTCAATAATACCTTTTTTTTTCTTTATTAAATTAGATTTTGTGATTGTCTATATTAGAGGGGGAATTAAGTGGTCCTCTTTTCTTAATTGAATTCATCAAGACGTCGTTTTTCAACGACGAATAGCTCTACTGGAGATCATAAAATTTTAAAAGTAAACTTCGAGGTGTAAAACTTGTTGGCTGCCTGAGGGATGATTTGTTGGCTGACAATTACAGCAGTGTTCTGTAAGTCATAGTTTTTCCATACTTAAAATATGTCGATACATTTTGTATAATACAGCAATGTTGGTCTTTTCCATCTATATATATATTCCAGTATTGTTGTTGAAAAGCTGGGATTTCTTATTTGCCTTTCATATTCGCCATTCACCGAACTTCCATTTAAAGCCAATCTGTTAATAAATGCATCGTATTGAAGTTCATATTATTCTTCGCGATTTACATGAATATAAGAACACCATTTAGATTGCTATTTTATAACAAGACTGACTTTGTATTAAGCAGTTACAGAGTGCATGACTATGTTGTTTTTCTGTGTGTTCATATTATAACTTTTAAATAATGCATCTCTTATTTGGGTGCCTTACCATGAACTGCAAATGTATTACGAGATAATTTTATTATTATTATTACGTGCACCTCTATGGAGTCCAAGGACTCATTGCGGGAGGACACTCTACTTCGCTAAATACATCTCATCTCTCAAATTGTCATTTTAATGACAATTGAGTAGTTGAAGACCAATAATTGGGTAAAGATTCAAACAATCTGAAGCCCGGTAACTGTTCTGTGTTGGGTATATATTTATGAGAAGATCCTTAGAATACGTCTTTTTTTAAGCATAATTGTGAAATTCTGTGCATACTTGCAGGATAAAGGATGCTTTGGTTTTTCCAAGGAACTTTAAATCAAAACTGAACTCATTTCATATATATTAAAAAAAAAAAAAAAAAAAAAAAGACCGATTAATCTTTTCACTAGATAGTTTCATAGTAAAATAAATCAGTCCTTGACATATGTCTGAATTTGAACGGCATAAAAGAAATGCAACAAAAACAACCTGAATATCAGTGACGGCTCTGAGAATGAAATCGTGCGACTGTTAAATCGTGCGCCCACGACGTGTGGCTGATATGAATGAACTTATTCAAAACGAGTATCAGCTTCTCGAACTGTGGCAAATATACGTAATTAGGACAATCTCGCCGAGGTGGTAAAATACAAATAACTGGAGCAAGAATGCAAATGAAAGTAATGTAAGGAGAAATTGTTTAACATGTTTAATCAATTATAATGTTAAAATAACAATATATACATACATACACTTTCTTTCACTCACTGTGGATAAAGAAAGTTTGCTTCATTGCAGAAACACCGCTGTATGTAGAGATGCTTTCCCAGAAATTTAGAAAAACCGACCCCCCCCCTCCCCGCCAAAGAGAATGTAGTAACCTCCGGAATGGAAGCGAACTTTAACTTTCAGAATGGGTTAAAAATGGTAGTGTAACATGTAGCAAATAAATGTTGCACTTACGGTTCACAAAATTACATGGTTCGATAAGTTGATTCCTTTTTACTGAAATTAAAATGATAGCAACTGCTTATGTTGTTTTCCTTCTCTCATGCGCTATCAACTTAATTAGGGGTCTTAAAAAATTTTAGTTCAAACGATACCCCCATAAATATTTTGCTCTCCTTTCTTCATGCCAAGAAATTAAATCGCACGGCGCAGTTAAATTTGTCTACCTCAGCACACAGTTTTGGAAAATGAAATTTGAATTTATATTCAAATAACAGATTATCATGGGATAAACCCCCCCCCCTCAAGAACTGCAGGAGTTAGCAGTCCAAAATCAAGAAAATTAGATATCATTCAGGAGAGCAAAATACAGTAGACAATTGTCGCCATCTCATGATCCTAAATGTAATGCTTGTATTTTTGTCTGAAATGGCGTATTAGACTGTCATATTTTTCTGACATGCGGGATTAAAAACCCAAGTTTTTTGGAGGGAAAACCTTACTTACCAGAGATCGATAAACTGGGGAACCGTCTGAAAAACTACAAATTTCTCTAGTCGGTGACTAGAATTCTTCCTGGTCGCCTAACATTACGGTACCAGAAATGTTGCCAGCAAGGCTGCACAAAATCTTACTTCTCGGTTTATCAACTTGAGAAACGACCTCAGTCGTGTAATATATCTGTAGATTCGCAGCGGATAGCATGAGACCATATAAGATAGCGCTTGGTATGATGAGATTCTTTGAATTTATTGAAACCTTCAATAAAATAAAGTTTAGTGAGTTTAATCAAAATTCTTCATATAAAGCAGCTTGTTTCGCATTTCGACATCAACGAGATTATATCAAGGTGCTCTAAGTTTTTAATTTGGATATTTTCCAAAATAATGTAAGGTAATCTTTTTCTGAACTCGCATTAAAAATATAGTAAATGATGAATGTCTTAAGATGAGTTTTTAAACGTTTTTCATATGCAACTCAAATATAATTATTTGGTTAGACTGTTTTTTTTTTCTCTTCACATAATGTGTAAATATGTTTTTATAAAATGTGAATTTTTCAAATAGCTGAAAAGTTTTTTATTGTTGATTTAGATGACTTTAGGATTAACGAATACAATTAAAAATGTGTCCGTTTCTAGAAATTGAGCGATATTTTACGTTGCGTCGACAGTGAAACCTTAAAACAGATTAAACTCTCTTAATTTTAAGAGAAAAATCAAAGTATGAACTCTGAGATTACTGACCTTCTGCTAGAAGAAAATTCCATTTAGGGTAGCAGTAGCATAAAGTATGAATTACTGAAATATGTTCGAGGTTGGTTTTGTGTTTGAGGTGAAAACGGGAGTAGGACCAAAGAAAACCAACCCTGCACCACAACGACGCCCTAAGACAAACTGACTCATTGCTAGCTTATCTCCCTTCTTATTCTCTTAACATTTTGTATTTTACTAACAAAAATAAATTAACAAAGAAGAGGAAGAGCTGTTTTGTTATAAATGAGCAGTAAAAATGGCAATGTGTGAGCTCCGTAGCTCAGCCAGTATAGATGAAGTCCTTTGGTCGGAAAGACCTGGGTTCGATTCCCGTCAGTGACGTGACGAACCTTTATCTGATCTCTTTCTACGAAAGGTGAGTTAGTCTCATACGGAGGTAGAGGGTTTTATCTCCCGGAAACTCGGGTTTTTCGTCCCTCAAAACAAACAAACCGACCCGTAGAACACACGCAATTTACAGACAAGAATACTTAGAGATAGCCGCCTTATCCTACGGTTGGGAAGTCCAAGAATACTTATAGGCCGTGGGCGCTTAAGTGCCTGTTAAAGCCACTGATGGATGGGAAAAATAGCAACATGTCCGTATCTTTTAATATATAATTATTACTGTTTCATCGGATGTTATTGATTAAATACATTGGTCACGCCGCATTCGACGTGACCTCACAAATGTTCGATGGGATTCAAAACAAAAAATTAGGCAGCCTTGAGGGGAGCACATGGAATACTTCTCTATTCTCTTCTGATCATGCTTGCTTACTGCAAGCCTTTTTGTGATACGGAGAGTTGTATTTCTGAAAGAGTCCAGATCCTTCAGGCAATACCTGGTCTGAAATAATTCCAAGTAAGAATTGGCAGTCAACGCGTGTTCAGTGAGGATGAGGAGGATCCAGTGATTCATGAGAACAATCCTCATATCAAGATACCGTTACCACGACCCTGTTTCCTGTGCAGTGTTGTTGGCTAGAAGCAGGCTGTATGGTCTGCTTTTGACCACTTCTAATATCGCTACGAGGATATTAGGAGTAGATGGGCTATGTACATTCATGATACAAGAACAATTAAGAGAAATGAAAATATCATTGCACGCCAGATAACGCCAAAGTATCATACTTAAGATCGGTTTAGAATGACGCTATAATGGTGAGCAGTAAAAGATGTCAAGTGCGAATACATTACCTCATTCTCCTCCCCCCCACCACCACCACATCTCTTGAAAGCTGTATTTACATTAAATCGATTATCTAAATGGTTTTAATTCATGACTAGTAGTTAGGTATTGTTTTTGTATAATACTAGTAATCAGAAATGTGCCGGGAATATTACGTTTATTGATTTAAATTAAGGGGATATTAGATCCCACATTGTTTGTTTTTAAACCGAATAAGAAACTCAAAGATTGGAATCAGAGTTTCATGCCGAATATAGTATAAAAAAAAAAACTATTAAAGTATCGGCGAATACTAGCGTGAGCTAAATGCAAGTAGTCCTAGAACGTAGTACAAACACGGGCAACTCGTTGCCCGTGTTTGTACTACGGGAAATTATTATGGAAAATACCAAGATAAAACTTGGTATTTTCCATAATGTAAAAAACATTTATAGGAAATGTTTTTTACATTGTGGAAAATACCAAGAATAGCGATCAGAACTTTACCCACCTTTTGCAAAGAGTTGCCCGTGTTTGTACTACGTTCTAGGACTACTTGCATTTAGCTCACGCTAGTATTCGCCGATACTTTTATAGTTTTTTATACTATATTCGGCATGAAACTCTCTGATTCCAATCTTTGAGTTTTTTATTCGGTTTTAAAACAATGTGGGATCTAATATCCCCTTAATTTAATTGATGTTTATATCGCCGAAATGAAGCCTGTTGGCTCTTTATATTTAAGTAACGTTTTGATGTTCCACACGAATTAAACCTTGTCGAATAACAGCTGGACACACCTAAATTTTATTAATAATATTACTGTCTTGGGAATGTGGGAATTTACTCAACACTCATCTAGATTAACAGGTTTGTGGTGTAGAGAGAAATATATAGGACATCTTCCGATGTACAGTCGATTAGTGTTTGTCCTTGCCCGTAGCTATTGCACTGGCCTTTTCCGAAAGCTTTCAATTATTGAACCCCTACTTCCTTCATGAAATTTGCGAAACTGTGCAGAACATGACTTAGGAAAGTTAACAAATAAGGAAGACGAGAGAGAAACGAATAGGGAGGTTTAAAAAATCGAGGATAAAGAGCATTCAACGCCCGATTTCCTTACTAAGGGAAGTTTTGCTTCAACTTGTAAATAATTTCCTTAATCTTCAAATGAATACTCAGAATGGAAATTTATGCTGAAATCTACTTTTCTGTAGCTTTTCACATATCAAAATGGAATTTTTTTTAAATGTTTTAAACCGTGAACAAAGATATTTATTTATTAAAATTCTTTTTTTTTTTTTATAACTGAGTACGAAAGAATTTTTTTTTTTTTTTAATTTAATATATGCACTGAGAGGCTACACCATGTAATGCAATATTTGATTTGTTAATGGAAGAGTAAAAAAAGCTAATGCGCCTAGTTCATGGTATCCGTTAAAGGAGCATCACCCAAATGTCCTCTGCTGTAGTATTAATGACAAGGTCAATGACAGGTGATTATCCCTGTTGGACACGGCTGATGGCATGGAACTGCTTTTCTTCGTAGGACGGCGACTAGTCAGTTAAATTAGTTGCCTCTCCCTCTCTCCACCTTTCTTTCAGTCGTCTTGTCTTGAAGACACGTTCGGCTTTGCTTCTCGATATGCGGCCGTCTGTGTGAGACAGTAAAAGCAAGCTGAACACTTTGTAAAAAGTGTTTATTTTGCTAAGCTTTAATATGATTAGTGAGCAATAAAGTGCTGCTGTTTTTTTTTTTTTTTTTTGCTTTATTTTACGCCATGATAATGAGTTCACATAAGGAAGATGTGAAAAATGTCCTATTTTCGTTTCTCGAAAACGCAAAACAAGTTAAAGGATGTGGCTAATTAAAGCCAAAAACAGGGTTTCCCAGAGTAGTATTAAAGTTTTTGATGATCGCTTGCATCATTATATTTATACATTTATTTGGACACGCTTGATGAATTTTTCCCGACACCTGCTGGTCCATTTATATTCATTTTTATCACTTTTACTTCATTTCTGGATAATCTAGTTTCCGTAATTTTAAAATAGACACACCGTTTTACAAAATAAAGATTCTAAACAGTCTGGAGGAAAAATCGAATTTAAACTCCTGCTTTTTTTTTTCTTTCTTTTTGTTTTTGTTCAAGAGGAACCCAGTTGTTGAATAGTTCATTTGTAGTCAGTTCAGCAAGAAAAAAATATTAAAAAAAATTTCTTCATTTCCTTTAACTGCTTTGGTTTTAGGAACGTGGGTCGTTATTTGCAATATTTGGTGTAGTTCTCATGAGGCACATACTCGGCTGTCGCCGAGACAATTTCATCTGTTTTTTTTTTTTTTAACTAGGAGCATTAAATAATTGCTAATTATTTAAACCAAAAATATCTATGCTATTTTTAGAATGAAATATGACATTTGATCAAAATAAGAGGTGTAATCTGTAATGTCGAATGATTTAAATTTAACTTTCAATGTATTGTCATATTTTATTAACAATTAGTGTATTACTTTCTGATTGCAGAAATTATTATTTCAAATCTAGAAATGGACTTTCGAGATAACCAATTCACTGGTTATATCTTTTGAAAACTTCGTTTAGGAAGGCATAGGTTCGAATCTCCTTCAGAGCATTTTTTGACCGAAGGTGAGTTAGTTGGTTAAATACAAAGGTCGACCGTTTTATCATCGAGCGATACAAACTGGCCAGAGAATACATTTACTTAACAGACATGCGTTTATGGAGGCTGAAGTCAGCATGAAGTCCACTGTACTACAATGGCCCCATAGCTTTCAGCATATCAAACCTAATTCTTAAATTAAATTTTTTTTATTTATTTTTAATTTATTATAAACTTAGAATCCTAAATTGTGTGACATGGAACGGAATGTACTCTCATACTTTATGTACGTTATTTCACGAGAACTAGATGAGAATACAAAGAATATAGATAACGCACAGAAAGTGAGAGAAATCTTAGGTCAAGATAACAGGTAGGAAGTTAAAATGAGGTTAAACGCCAACATTTTTGGTCCACTCTCCAATGCTCCAGTGAGCGGGGGGAAGGAAGGCCTCGTCTTCAATTCCAAATATGTAGGTCGTCTTACTGTGGGATGACCTACCTGTCACCTTAGTGAGACTGAATTAGACACTTTTCCTTCTGACATCAGTTCATCAGTGCCTGGAATCCCTGGAGTGGCATCTTTTAGTTTATTTTTAAGCTGTGACACCACATACGCTTCACAGATTCCAGGATAGGCGTTCATGTCCTGTTGAGACATCCGCAAAAGAACATCCAGCAAAATTTTTATGATTTTAAATAGAAAAACTATGCTGATGTGAACAGAAATGAATGACTAAACTTTACACTATAAATTTGATGTTTTTCGCAGTTTATGCTTTAAAGTGCTAGCTCGTGAAAATGTACGTAGATTGTACTTAAAGTTCATATTAGATTTGCTAACAATCACCTTTTTTTTTTATCCGAAGTTGACAGAATTTACGCAACCTAGCACTGAAGAGCGCTATTGCAAAGGTATGAATAATCATTCGAGAGGATTGATTTAATTAAATGGACAAATGACTGAACATAATTATAAGTCCGTCCTTATATTCTTCGAAGGGTGGGAAGATCACGCGAATGACCTCAGAGACACCTCTAGCTTTATTGTTGTTCCACTTTCTTTACTAATAGATCAGTTGAGTGGTTGCAATACAGACCCCGTTTTAATACTCCAATTCCTTTTTAACTGATACTTCCTGGTTGTATTTGTTTTCAGGTACTTGCCATGCCTCGCGGTAGGTTTCGCTGAAGCACTGCATATTAAACATAACGGACAGTTTTAGAGAAAGGATAGTTGAGGACGTCGGAGGTCGTTTCAAGGTCAGTTACTTCTAGAAGGGAAGGAGAAGCTGAAAGTCATCCATCAAAAAAGTGGCTTTTGAATACCTTCAAAATGAATTATAGAGAATGACTGGTTATAAACAGACTTCATTTATTACAAAAAACACAATTTTGAAATCCACTTTTAATGAGTAGCTGGAGAAAAGTCGTAAGGACAAATTTTTTTTTAAAAAAAAAGCTATTAAAATTTTAAATTTATGTTTGTATAGCACCGATGTAAGAAGATGCGGGTAGAGACGGTTCTCTTTTTGTTTTTCCTTTGTCGTGGTGGAAGGCGATGCATCTCTATTTTCCAGATAAGCGTTTATCTGCATTGTCATGTGGCAGTTGTCCAATTTTATAGTAAAAATTCATTTAAAGCTTCCTCTCCTCAATTTCGAATCGCCGAACAGAAGTTATTTTATTCTTAAATTATCATTTTTAAAACCAAGAAGGTAAAACATACGAAGATTGACAGAACGGCGAATTTTACTTGGAAATATTAACGGAGATTTGATTCTTATCTTAGAGGTTTTCAGGAGTCATGCATCAAGACTTTTGGTGACCTGCATTTTTACTCGTGTATGTTCTATGGTTGCAGTAGACGTCCTATAGACCAACCAAAATTTAAAAATAAATAAATAAAATATAACTCGGCTTCATTGCGAAGTTTCCTAACTTAAGTCTCAGTATAGACAACTCTAATTTTCAAATTTGTCAAAACAGAAGACATCTAACTCATTATTACATCCAGTCAATTGTGTGTCATTTCCATTCATAAAAGTTTGTAAACCTATAGCACATAGCTACGACGAAGTTTGGTTAATAGTTATATAATCCAGGAACCCCAAAGAGACTAAGTTAATTTTTAAGCAACTTCAAGCCTTAAATTTCACGATGTGTAACCACCACTGTAAGCGAACTAAAGGCATTCATACCATCCATGCTATATAGTTAGATTAAGACTTATCAGTGATAGTAAACCTTTAGAATGATCTGTAGCAATTAATGTTTTGAAGACGTACTGAACTTCGTCTTTTGTATATCGTTCTCAACAGTATAACTTTATTCCGAGGCACAGAATAAACAATAATCTTTTTATGTAGTCATTGTTAGCTTTTATATCGAACAAAGAATTTTAGAAGCCCACTCCCTTATTGAAACAGGTGAATGTATCGTGAGAAGAATTGGGTAACAGATTATCGATTTTTATCTTTTAGTTTATGCCCAAGGTAAACTTCTCAGCTCTTGTATCCCGACACTGCCTCAAGACAACCTTGATCTACTTCGATTCAACTCTGAACACCACCCCAAGGTTATATGTATGCTAGACATAAGGAAATAACCCAAATAACGGGAAAATACGATAGCGGTTGTTATAGTGAAATGCATTACGGCTAATGCCTTTGGAAAGTTTTTTGCCTGTCATAATGGCACTTCATATTCACACCGACTCTTGTTAGAATCACTATTCCGGATGAAATCACGGATCTCCTTTTTTTTTTCTCTAATTGAACCTTCCATGCATAGAATGTCACTGTTAATTAAAAGGGATATGGTACAAGTTGTTAGGTGTCAATGCGAACTCGGTATATGTTCAGTTCTGATAATGAGTTCTCGTACTTAACTCTAACGTGTTTTATTGTTAAGTTACCGAAGTCTGAATTTCTTATTTCGGTATTAAAAGAATGAATCGATGCATTCAGCTGTGAATACGATTCATTTCAGTGGCCGAAGCCTGAAGTTCAGCAGATTGTGTGTGTGTGTGTGTGAGAGAGAAATCTTGTACTGGAAGTGTTTCAGAACTCTGGCAATAATTGAACGTTCTATTTTATTTCTCCATAGTTTACTCAAGAAAATTTAAGGGATTTAATGGACACTGCAAAATACTCTTAATTGTATTCTATTTTTCTATGTAAGTTGATACAAGTACTTGATTATCGTGTCTTTAATCTACAAAATGTTTGTTCATTATCTCGGTAATAACTTATAGCACGCAGTATTTGCATCTCCCATGCTTCCTGCATCTTCTTTATTAAGTATTACAGTAGGCATGTGCGTTGTACTTTTTTTTTTTAATTAATATTTACGATATATGTGCAAATAAACGTCGGTTGTAGTGGTTCTTTATAATATCAAAGAGGAATGGTAAACACACGAGTAAATGAATTCGTGCAGAGAAGTTATAAATTGAATAGATATAAAGGCCTTATGTAAAAGCTTCGATATTTGTTTACTGTTCATATTAAGATGAATTTGGAATTTCTGCTATAATACTTCTTAATATATTTGAAATTTGGAAGCTAGTTAAAGGCTTTTGTAGACTGAGTTGTCTAAGAAGATTCTGATGGACACTGGGATGGGCTAGGTTTAGTTCGATGCCATTATGCCCAGAGCAATTAAGACTGAGCACAATCCGTTGTTATATATAATTTCCACCCTGCTTTACCAACTCCAGTAGGGTAGGGTTGAAATACATCTCTGCCTAAAAACATAACCTCCGCGACAGGACACGAACCCGCAATCTTCTGACTGAGTGTGTTCTTTATGGCTGCCTTTCGGAATGTAAACTAACAGCTCCGTATGAGACGGGCCATCTCATCTTTATTTGAAAAAGGCCCCTTTTAAGTTCTAGGTTCTTCGTATACCAGACAGAATAGGACCGTCGTAATCCACTATGCTACTGAGGTAATGCCAAGGACGACAAAAGCCGGCAAAATTGTATCTGACCTATAAAAACTGTTTCTTTTTAATTTTACATATTTTCTTGATTTTAGGAGCGCAAAACAGTGTTTGCTTAAAGACGGCATATATCCTAACAATCCTATCCTGCAGACGGCATTCGGATCCAGATCTTTCGATCCTGAGGATAAATGTTAAAATTTTCAGGAACTGCGCTATGGAGGCTTTAGAATCAGAAGGTGATCGATAACAAATAAGAACCGGGATATGATGAGAGCTCGAAACCTTCTAATCTAAGAAAGACAGAGAGAAATCTCCATAATAACAGGCAACGTATAGGATTTGTACGTACTTTGAAAGTAACTAAAACAATTCTATATACGTAACACGAAATATTTGTAAAATAACTTTCTAATGTGGTGCACGTATGTTTTATTTATGAATTCATTTATCAACTTGATAATTTATGAATTATCAAGTTTAAGACGCAGTGCAACCGAAAGTATTCATAATAATATTCAACTCAAGACTTCCTTCTGATCAGCAAATAGCTGCTTCTGTGGTCCTTATTTTCTTGATCACCTCGGTTACTGGTTATGGAATATTTCGCAATGATCTTCTCCCACCTACATGGTATAGTCAGAAGAACAATACGTCTGCGTTACTTGAGTAAGAATCTAATGATCGTATTAAATTCCATTTATATTAAGCATTAACTTTGCTATGAACTACACATCTGTGTCGAAAGGGTTTGATTGGATATATTCGAATCCGGCCGTGATTACAACAAAACTTGAGAATGCATAAGACTACTGCACTATGATGCTTCTCTGGGAACGTGACTGGATTGATGATCTAGCACTATGAATCTTTCCGCATGTGGTACTAAATGTTCCATTATGCGTAATTGTTTTACATTACTAGTTTTCACTTTCAGTAACCTCAATCTTTCAGATCGTAATTTTCATCCGCAGTAGTTTAGCACAATGCGAGTTGAAGTGATCCCTCATGAATTGCATGTCGGTCAAGTCGTGACTTTGGTAGATGATCAGTACCAGAATACTAATACAAATATAAATTTGTATTAGTAATTTTATTTCTTTTTCTGTATACCCAGGAAACATTTTTCTGTCTTTAATCTGCTTCAGATGTTTAGACATTCGCTTCATGTCTGTGGATCATTCTTATATTGTGCTGTCTTAAAATCTTTGCTTCGTTTTAATTTGCATCTTTTAGATATGATAGTAACGCCTTTCAAGAAACGGCTTTTTAATTCAACATTTTATAAGTTGCATCAGGAGGCACGTGTTTCATTTTAATTCAGTTGTGAATTTAATATTTCTTATGTGATCCTACCCACGAAAGGTTGTAAACTTATAGCATGTTTAGTATCGTGGGTGGGCTAAGAATTTTTTCTATTTTAATTCTATATATTTTTGTTGCATATTTTTTTTTTTTTTTTTTCATTGCTCTAGAGACCAGACATGGAGTTTGTTTTTTCCCACAAGCTATTAGAGCCTCCAAGAAACGGAGCGATAAACTGACAGTGAAAGATGAAATTCATCCCCCACTTAGTCGCAAATTTTCATGCCCACGGCGGGAATTCGACCCCGCAGCCTATTAGTCGGAAAGCAGTACGGCCAACCAGACTGGCAAGTATCGAAATGGACACTTTTTCTTTCAGAAAAGATACATAAAGTGTCCGAAACATATGGTGATTATAGCATAGACATATCTGACTCTTAGCATGAATTTTGTTTAGCGTTTAGTCTCAATAGGTTAGCATTGAAGATGTCTGAGATGACTTCAATTTATCAATTTTAGTAAATATAAAATATTCTGACATAAAGCACTGCCGAAATAAGGATACCAAAATGTGTAATTTTAAAACAGTATTGAATGAAGAACAGACATTAGGTTAGTATTTCATTTTGTGGATAGTATTTCAAATTAACTGGAGCTTTTGTTTTTAAACCCAGGATGATGTATTTCCGATATGGCTGCTTTTTTAAATCTAATTTCAGTAGGTTTTTCATTAAAAAAAAAAGCAACGGTAATAACTGCTTAGCAGGTTAAACAGTTAGCATTGCTTTTTTTTTTTTTTTTTTCATATGGAGGATATTTCTATTTTTTTATAGATCTGTATACTCCTGGTACATATAGGGGGAAAAAAAATTAAACAAATGGTGACGTTTCCCAAAAGAATTTAGTTTCCGTATTGTCTGTGGGATTTAAGTAGTACTGTATTTCGAAAACTTCGACATTTTCAAGTTGTAACCAAAACGTGTTCATAACTGTTTCACAGCGTGTTCTTTTCGTGATGCATTGTTCATTGATGATGCCACTTGAAAAAGTAGCTATTCTAATCTTTCGAGCTGTCCAGTGTGCCAGCTGGCAATAATCTGTTTCTTTAAGCTAGACATTACCAGAATGTCTCGGAAAACGCTAACAGATTCAAAGAAATTGCATCCTTATAATTCAATCTGGGAAAACTCTATTCAGTCACCACTCATATTCTGAGCGAATGGTTTTGACATTTAATAGATGATTAAAAAACCATCCTCAAAGTCTGACAACGCGACTTGATCTAAAAAGCAACTTGTGAAAAACTGAAGATTTTTAAGTGCACAATATCAGAACAATTCACAAACTTTAAGGTAAAATCGAACTCCCTTTTTGTTTTCTGGTGATGAAATGTATACGTGATGCTCCTCAATATCAGCGAAGCTGTAAGAACAGTACTTTCACCCGCCACAAAAAAAGAAAAAAAAAAAGCTATAAAAAGTCTCATCCACGAAACCCAGTCACCATCTTAATATAATTATGAAAGAGACCACTTCAGTTAGAATAGCAAAACGTATTTCATACATCAAAATTCCCATCTGAAAGATTGTCTTTTGAGGCTGCTGAACTTATAAAATATCTTGGTAATGTAAACAAAGATATGAATTACCAAGACGATTGCAATCAGTACTTAACCCAGAAAGATTAAAGTACTTGGTCGTTATCCTTAAAGAAGACTATCCAGAGTAATCGTGTGCATCCTTAAGTAGCACGGGTTCAACTACTAATTTCACCATTGTAGCTTGTTAGTATGTGGTCGTATTTGTGGTGTCTGTGTACTCTTGAGAATGCAAGTTGTATAAAATCTCTAGCGAAACGCTGAGGATGCTGCTGTTTTGAATTAATTTTGCTCATTTAATAAACCCGTCATGGACGGGAATCGAACCCAGGTCTTTCCGACCAAAGGGCTTCGTCTATAACCGACTGAGCTACGGAGGTTCTACTTTTGAAATAATTCTACAGAACAAGGTGTTATTGAGAATCCACTGGTTGCATCACATAGTTTCTCAAAACATGTTTAGATAGTATTTTCATACAAAAAAAAAAATCCAGAAAGATTAATTGAAATGACAAGTAGATAAACTGAAATATGCACATTCAGATTCATGCTTAGCTAAACGCACCTCGTTATTTTGCGTACCTAAGATAGAAACGTGCAGAGAATAAATACCCCGCTTTCCCCATTTCACGCATCAATGAAAAGTGTGTTTATTTACTAAGCGAGTTACCTTCTCTTCAGTATTAAGGGCATTCGATGGCTAATAAACTCATATTATGCACTTATTGCTTTATAAATAAAATTTAATGTGTTATGAGTTCGTGACTCCTTGGAAGATAGCAACGTAGAATATGATAATACTGAGATCTCAAACACTATACTCGGACATTTTCCTTAAAATGCTTTTGGCAGATTAAGATTGGGGCAATGACTCAGTAGTTCAGTCGGTACTGACGATTTTTGGAAAGACACCGGGTTCGAATCGCATCTTTAAGAACCTTTTGAGGATTTCAAACTGCACCTGTTAGACTTTTTTTATAGCCTAGTACGTAATAATAACGTTTCCCCGGCTCAATCACGAGCATTTTATTACCTAACTTAAACTATTGCATTCGCAGTCCACTCTTTTTTTTTCCCAGAGACGGACACCGCCATCTTGGAAGAAACATTACAATTTAAAGTTGAAAGTGACTGGTCGTATAAGGGTGGTTACATTGAACATCATCCTACCACTTCATTAGTATTATCATATGGAAACTGCCTAAATTTCACAGCTAAAATCTTTTGCCCTTTCGAAAAAACGACGTTTGTCCCTACTCCAACAGATTAGAGTGCCCCATTGAGTGGTGGAATCCTCTCTTCAAAATGTATCCAGATTAATGTGAACACACCAAAGTTGCAAGATTTTGAGTTCAATCTCCTTTAAAGTTCGGCTGCTAGTTTATTTAGAAATAAAAGAATTTTGGCCGATCAACATGCTTTGCAGAGAGGTTAAAACCTCTTTGCTTCTGTATGATGCTGGTTTTCACAGCACACTTTGTTCATCGGTTCTAGCCAAACACTCATCGAACATTCAAAAAATTATCTTGAATTTCTCTTAATTTCCTCGACGTCATCATATCCGTTTTGCTTTTCAGTTTTTTTTAAGCCTCGGGAGAAATGTATAACTAAATCCGGCGTTCGTAAACTTTTCAAAAAAAAACACATCCTTAATGGAAAAAAACTTGTTTGTCGGTTGGGTCATATTCGTGATGCACATCACCTTCACAATAAAACAAACCCAGTAACGTTGCATTTGTTATCCACTTGGTGGCAGCCCAGACACGATAACGAAGCGACATTTCCCCTTCTGTTGGAAACGCCTGGTTTCAGTCAATATGGAACGTGAAACCCTATAAGGGCTTTTTCAGCTAAAGGTGAGTTTGCCAGTCTCATAGGGACCGGCAAACTCGTTTATTTTCTGGCGAACCAGCCAGAAAATAAACAGCTGATAGATAGATATATAATACCTTTTTGGTCTCTTATAGCCTTCTTCGTATGCATCGGTAATTTCAATTAAATCGAAACTATACACTCTGCGTGCCTTTTTATTCCTCTTCGGGGGGGATGAGCTCTTTCAGTCGTACATCTCATACATCACTTAACTTATGTAATACTACTTCCAGAATGTTTTTTAAGGTCAGTTTTATGTTTTTTCGGTTTTAAATCACTATACTTGAATTCATAAATTTATTCTGCATTTCAGTTTTTTTACGGATAGGATATAGAACCTATAAACGTACCTGGGATCTTAAAATGTCGCATTGTGACATTTTAAAACATTAAATACGAACACGTTACTGGATGCTTTCAGACATCTTACCATAAAAGAAAACATGTTTAGCTTTATTTGGATCTCTACAAGAGACTGATGCTGCACAGTGACCACAGCCCGAGGCGTAACTTGTCTAAACTGCAAGCAGATGCTCTATATTAGAATCCATCTGTGCTGCAACCTTTAATATTAATCTATGCCCACGCTCGTAGACTTGTCCCACTTATTCTGAAGCAGGCACGCGCATACACACGCAAACATCGTGAAATCTCGTAATGCTGAGTGGGCTTTGAGAGCTTAGGTGGACCCAATGAAGGCCTCCTTGCTGGATGGATGGTGAGGGGGGGGATACGTTGTTATGCATAACAATAAGCTCACGATGACATCGCAATATACTGTTCATCTGGTCCAAATACTTCTTGAACCAATCTCATAATGCAGACTTCATCGTTATTTGGCATGCTTCTGTGCTCAAGGATTTACAGTTTAAAATATATACTGAATTCTTTTTTATTAATTGGATATCAAAAATGATTATTTGGGATGAGCCCTTGCAGTCTACGCAATTATACTTAAGACTATTTTCTGTATAGCGAACGGAAGCTGTTGATGGGCTGAGTAGCTTACTTCCCTTTTGGGTGGGGACTAACTTTTGTTTAGTTAAACTTGACTCGATTAATCAAATTCTTTTCCTCCCTCCCCAAATTTAAATTAACCAATAGCATCCAATGTCATGTTGTCATCAAATATTGGTTGGCCTAACACTTTTGCATTTGTAGGATGTCTTAAAGGCTCCACTTGCGATACTTTTATTTCCATCAGTATACTGCTAAGTGCTCAAGAAGAAAATTATCAGTATCTGTCTTTAAATTTAGTAAAGAATATAATAAATCTTTAATTGGTTTTGTTTTAATTCGAAGTGTGAAACTTAACATTAGAATGGATAAAATTCACAACTGAGCTAGCGTAACTAATTGCAAGATTTCTTTTTAATAAGGAAACCGAAAATTTAATTAAAATCCAATTTTTTTCTCTCTATTTTAATTTATAATTTTAATGAATTCTGAAATGTCATTTAGCTGGTAGTGATTTGATAGCTTTGTATGAATCCACCTTGCCTACTTGGACCCCTGAAACGGCTGTTTCATGTGTGGTTTCCGGATTATTGTAACCTTTGACCCATCCACCAATGTACGCCAAGTGTACAACCTTTCGTGGGTGAAGTGGACTTGTTATAGCCGTGATTTGTTTGATATACGTGTAGGTAGCTGAATTTGATTCTAAAATTTAAAATTTTCGAATATAAATTGAACGTGTTCAAATACATATACTCGTGCACACAACCACAATTAAACCGTCGAGTTAAGCTTGTTAAAAATGACATCCTGCGGATTACTGACCTAATTTCGTTTCCATTGCTGTGTGCCATTGAAACAGTACCAGGAAAACACTTCAAAGGAATGAAGACGAGATTTCATAGTGTGATTAATTTCAAGAGATCTGGTTCCGTAACGGAGATCCCTCTGATATAAACACGCTCACTACAGTCTTAAAGGGTAGCAGTAATTGGACTTGCGCAGAGCGACTAGTTTCCAAAGTAGAACACTTTGCCTGCACGTGGCTGCAGATAATAAATCTCCTCGAGTACTTGATCTTCCAAGCATATTAAAACCTCTATACTTAAGTTGGTCGTGAGTTTAATACTTGCCATGTTGTTCCAACAGCTCGTTTAGTCGAATTTATCACTTCTGAAGACTGTCAACAAAATATATACACGAAAAACATTTTTATGAAACTCGTTATTAAATTGTATTTGTTCAATTTACTAGCACAGCGTATATTTAACTTTGAACAGTTATCGACTGTGGGCAAATAATATAAACAAATACAAGCTTGTGCAAGAGCGTTTTCATACCTCCTTTTTTAAAGCAGGTCTGGGGGAAGCTAGATTTTTTTATGCGATTTATGTATTCTTTGATGCCTGAGATTATTGTATTTGCAATGGAAATAGTCTTTTTCTTCTTCTTCTGAAGCTTTCCACTTAAGTAGGGTCGCTGTCTTGGGCTGCAGCCACATCCAAGTTCTTCATCCTAAAGTCCTCCTCCAACATCTCTTCTTTGGCCGTCCGCGCTTCCTCTTCCCCTGCACATACATCTGCATGACCTTTCTTCCCACGTAACATCACATGACCAAACCATCTCAACCTTGCCTCCTGTATCTTTGCTCCTAAGTTCGTAACTTTCACCGTTCCTCTTACATAGTCATTTCTCAGACGATCCTTTCTGGTTACGCCGCACATCCACCTAAGCATTCTCATCTCCGCTACCTCCATCCTGCTGATGTTATATTTTCTCAGGGCCACAGTTTCCATAGCATACGTCATAGCTGGTCTCACTACTGTCCTGTAGATTTTGCCTTTTTAAGATTGATCGGCACCCTCTTATCGCTTGGCACTCCAGCCATCTCTCTCTCTCCAGTTCCTGCATCCCAATTCCTTCTCAGCCTCGCCATCCTCTTTCATTGTTGAAGCTAAGTAACTAAAGTCACTGACATTCCTGATGACATTTCCTTCCAGCTTTAGATCTGTCTCCTGGCTGCCATCCACTTTGCAACACATGCTCAGTCTCATACCTCTCTCTTCCAGTACTTTACTCCAACTTTCCAGTTTAGCTGCTGCTACTTCTCTTGCTTCTGCACACAGCACAATGTCATCTGCATACAACATAGTCCAAGGCACGTCTTCTCTCACCACCTCCATCAAAATATTAAACAGGAATGGACTTAATGCTGACTCTTGATGCAAGCCAACTGTCCATGGAAAACTTTCTCTCCCAGGCAGGTTCTAACTCTTGTCTTCACATTTCTGTACATCTCCAGCACCAACCTGACATATTTCTCCGGTACCTTCTTCTCCCTCAAACACCTCCAGACTTCTTGCCTTGGCACTCTATCATAAGCTTTCTCCAACCAGATGTAGCTCTCGAAACTTTTCCATCATCTGTCGTAACCCAAAGATAGCATCTGTCGTCGATCGACCAGGCATGAATCCAAATTGCTCCTTTGCAATCTCCACCTCCTTCCTCAGTCTTCCATCAAGAACCCTCTCTAGGATCTTCATTGTGTGAGACATCAACTTTATTCCTCTGTAATTCTTAGTCTTGGGCATCCCCTTTACTCTTGTAGATGGGGGCAAGAGTATTTTCCCTCCATTCCTCAGGTATATTTTCCTGTTGACAAACTTTTATTAACAGGTCCCACAGCAGGTCAATTTCCTATTGCCTTCCATGCCTCCTTGATTATTTAAAATGGTGGTTTCTATCGCATGACTAATCTCTGTTGGAGAATGTTATCATTTTGTTAAGTGGACGATTCCTTAAATGACTTCAGGAATATAAATCTTAACACATGACTGTTAAGATTTATAACTGTTTTCATTGGCGAATATTAAGTGGGTTGAATGGTAACCGGTTAAGATTATTAATATTCAATTTTTTTCTCTCTCCCTCTTTTTCTTGCTCCCTAAAGAGATGTGATAACTCGTTGACAGTCACACAAGTTGCACAATCAAGCTAAGATTATTTTTCAATTTCTCAATTGAACACGATCTTACAATAAGATCGAAAATAAGAATTAACTTCAGTGGAAACGCACGTGTAATATTTCACTTATATATTATTTGAAAACCTAAGAACAAAAAAGTTTGCGTTTTTAAGGATATTTCAGACAAGTGATAGTGGGACTTCAATCTTAGGCCAGAAGTAGATTGAGACTTTCGTTTAAAGGATAGTGAGAAAAGCTTATCGGATTTTTAGCATTTTTATTTCTTCGATTGATAGTTCAGATCTTTCGCGCGTGTGTGTGTGTGTGTGTGTGTTCGTTGCCAGGGATGGGGAAGGAGATAATTGACTCCATAAATCCTCGATTGATTTTTGTTCCCTGCTTTTTTGTTAGTCTGCATATAGTACTCCCATATTCTAATTCAACTTATTTGCAACATTAGCAAAATGACGTGCACACTATCTTTAAATCAAAAGAAAAAAAATTGAAAACTATTCCCCCCCTAGGTTTACCTAGAAAAAAGAAATTCTAGTCAGAGTGGAATAAACTTGAACAGAAGGGAAAATTTTTCTAATTTGCTAGATTCAATCAAAACAAAAGCGTATTATGCTAACGAAATGAAAAATAAAGTAAAATGAGTAAATACTAATGAAACGAAAAAAGCCAGCTGTACTTGTTGTAGACAATTGCTCTCACAGCATGAGTAAGCGATTTTGTTGCCTATTGGACAAAAAAAACTAAAGGTGTTCTAATTAATTAATTTTATTTTTTTGTCACAGTTGTCGAGCAAGAAACTTACAGATCGACATCAACAATTCTTTGGATTTCACTAAAGAGCTGACCATAGAGACATCTTTTTATTCACAAAATAAAACTATATAACATAGTTGTTCAAATGAAGCATTTGTGTCAAAATTAAAAAAACAGTTCGTATTCCATGAAGTTAATTGATCATTTTGAATATGGGATGGAGAGGGAAGGAAAAATAACGTGTCTTTGTGTGTTGACGTCTGGGATATAACTCCACTTCTTTTCATAGCTGTCAATGATATTTATCTATTATTATCCTTTTAAGTAACACGCTGGTAACAAGAATAACTGAAATGATCAGAGGAGATCATAAATGTGTTTTTTTGCGATATTGTTCTATGATGACATCGCTCATGATTACAACAATTAAACAGTTATTATTTTTAAGTTTAAGGTCTGTCAGTAATTTAGCATTTTGTTAATCTTATATATTATCGCTGTCGATATAATGTGTTGCTAAACAATAGTCCGATGAATTTCCTTCCGGCCAAGTACGTATAGAATACAAAGCGAATGCAGTTTGAGAAATTAAAAAACTTTTTCTGTTTAGAAAAATTTATTTTGACTTATCTAATTTCAAAAATAAAATTTATTGCAGTTAGATCGTGTGTGTGTGATATCATATCACTAAGTAAAGCCTTAAAATTCTGAGACCTGACCTCTCAAAAGTTAATACATTTATAATGACTAGAATTAGTAGTCCTACCAACTCGCCAAAACAAGGTGAGCTTTCTCCTTTATCTCGCTACCCTAATAAAATTCCTTAATGTTTGGCATATCTTGTGAGATCACTAAAAGGGGAGAAGAACCTTCAAAGATATTGGACAAGTCACTTAATCTTTTAACTTTCTTCCCAATCCTAAAGATAAGATGAACAAAAATTTCAAGCATATAAACTAAGAATTAAAGCTCATAAGAACTAAATCCGAGAAAGAAATGGAGGATTTTTCATATATATGTAATGAATTTAACACGAAACACTAAAACCTTTTTTGATAACCGCACTCCATCAGTCAGAAATCATGTAGTTATAAGACATAATAAATTTCGTTTAATCCTTTATCCAAGTGCAAGCAAACAAAGTTTTCACCTGAAGTATCTTCAGGACTAAGGCAACTCGTGGTAAGGTGGACCAAGCTCTCATCACTACTTGTCTTAGTATCTCCCATAATGCAAAGCACATCTCCTTGCAGACATGTAGAATGCTATGCATTAAGGAAAGGGCCACTACCCAGACGGGTTTCGACCTTTATTGAGGTCTCGTCAGTGGGAGCCAGACCCAGAGGCGGTGATACTAAGGTGGAAGCAATGGAGAGGTCACATTTACCTATACGAGTTGCCAAAAGGTGTCTCACCTTATTATTAAATTACTCTGGATTTAGAGAGAGATGTTGGACGTTTTTTCACTTGTTAGACTATAATAAATTTAGTTTAATCCTTTATACAAGTGTCAGCAATCAAAGTTTGCGCTTGAAGTATCTTTCAGGACTTCCTGAAGATACTTCAGGCGCAAACGTTGTTTGCTGACACTTGGATAAAGTATTAAACTAAATTTATTATAGTCTAACAAGTGAAAAAAACTTCCAACAGTTTTAAGACAGATGTACCCCGCGAGACCAGTTATTAGAGATAACTGTTTTGTCAGTGTCCCGTATTCCCAGGTTATGGAAAAACAAGTAGCAGATTGCGTTTGTGTGAGCTGTTTCAATTCAGCGCAATAATTAATCAACAGAGGGAATCAGTACGTGAAAGTATCACAGAAACTTCTGCTCTGTTGGATCCAGCATCAATAAAACATCCAGCCAATGGCAAAGCACTGTTAAGCTACCCCTGTAGCCAGGGGTAGCTTAACAGTGCTTTGCCATTGGCTGGATGAAAGATTAAAGGATTGAAAGAATCTTATTGAAAGACTAAAGGATTGAAAGAATCCCGTAGTCTCTTCAAAGGAGTCAGTCATTCAAATAGCAGAAAAAAAAAATACAGCTTGCAATGACACATATCAAAATGTACATCGGACTCTGTCACTAAAGTGACGTGTAGCCTTACAAATTTCAACACGTGACATCTAAAAATAAGCAACTATACATATTGAATACGTGAATACTAGCACTGGACACTTAAAGAGTGTAAAGCCGCCTGGTCTCGATGAATACTCGTTCGCTGACAGCAGCTTCGTGGTAGCATAAATTAATGGACCCATCCTTCCAAGTGGCAGTACTGCACGCTTCTGATAATGTTTTGGAGAGTGTTTTATTTACACACTTTGTTTCCTGATAGTGGTAGGCTCATCTGGATGTTACCTGATCATTGTCGGTAACAAAGCGCAACCTTTCCTGTTTGCAGTTGTCCATCTGGTGATGGTTACTGTTATTGGGTATAATGCCTTATGTCACAAGGCGTTCGACAATAGGTCCAAGATCATGGAGATTAATTTATCATACTTTATTGTCCTATTCAATACACATAGACCCGAATCCAGGTATATTAAACTTTTTTTTCCGTTAGAAATGCGTCACAATGTAGTAGTTTGCATAGTCAGCTTATGGAATGCTTTCAGAATATCTGCGAGACACGACGAGTTGACTGACCTGTGGGCTAAATGTTCTACTCGGCATAAAATGACGCGCCTAATAACAGGTCGATCAATGTATATCGCAACGTGAAGCACTTATTGTCGAATACTTGCTCATCTAGCATAAGCTGATTTAATGCTTATGGGAGAAAGTTTTCCGCTACAAGACATATTTTTATATCCTTATAATGAACGTTAACTGATTTTTTAAAAAACCAAACACGTCCTCTTGCTAGCTAACTGCACCTGCTGAATTTGGTTTATCTGCTTCTTTTTTTTTTTACATTCCCACTTACAATGCCGACTTTTCATTTATCCTAATAATGTATTCCTTAATGCATTAAGGAATACATTATTTATATAATAATGTATATTATTTATATAAATTTAGGTAATAATTTACATTATTACCGAAGCCAGCAACGGAGTCGTACAAGGCAGCTGACACTTTATACTGACTTGGTAAGTAGACATGTATACAACAATTCACTTCTCAACTTGCTCAGGTTGTGGTGTCTCTACTTTTTTTTATTCTGTCCTTATCAGGTCATAACTTTTTTCGCGAAAAAAGATCCATTTTCGTAATACAGCGAAATTAAATCTGATATTTATTTTAATCAATGCTTATCAAATTTTATTCTGGAAATAAACTAAATTATAATGTATAATGTTGTCATACATTATACTAAACAGTAGAAACATTCTTAAACTGGCAACATGATCTTTGACGAAGAATATTATTTGGATCAGATTCTATGGAGAAAAATTCACTAAACCTATGGATCATGCTATTAATAAACACTTTCTGATTTACTTTGTTCTATTATCTTAATGAGAACTACTAATTAGACTTGCAAATTAAACGTTTGGATATAGCTATGCATTGTAAATGGTGAGTCCGGTGTCCTCTCATATCCCTTCGACTGAAAAGATTTCAAAGAGCTTAATGACGACAGCAACACCTTTATGGGCTTTTTCGAATGAAGGCAAGTTAGCCGATCACTTACGGAAGCAGCCTCCCCCCCTCCCCTCGGAAAAGAATTCTTAGTCCTGAAAAAAAAAAAAAAAATATATATATATCATCAGCTGAATTAAATATTTACAGGAGACTTAAATGCAAGTATTGGAAACAGTGTAATAGCAGGCAGATGTTAAAGATTCAATGAAACAACTCGAAACTCAAATGGAATAAGATTGCTTCAGTTTTGTACAAATGATACTTTAGAATAAACAATACCTTCTTTTTAATCACAAGTCACCACATAATATGGAGAACTAACAAGGGACAAGTATATACCATAAACTATATAATAACAAATAGAATAGTAAAATCAGATGAAATATTGGATAGGAGTTCTAACGTCTGCAGACATTGGAAATGATCATGGACAATTGATAGGAAATTCTAATCCGAAATAGAATATTTTAGATTACTTTTAATCAGTAATGAAGAAGATATAGATTCTCATTGGGAAAATTTCAAAATTAACATTAAACAAGCAGCATATGAAGCACTGGAGGAAAAAAACGAGGAAATACGAAACAAAATGGACTCCTTTTTATGAAGCACAGAAACACATAATGGAGAATGATCCGAAATCCGAGCTGAAAAATCAAAGAAATTTGTGAAAAATAAATATATCAATCATAGAAAGAGAATAATGAGGAAAATTATTTTGCCAAATTATATGAAGGCGAAGAAGAAATAAAAATGGCTGAAATACCACAGCCCGAAAGCCCAGATGAAATAATTTAATAGAATCGGCCATCTCAAAATTGCGGAATCGAAAAATATCTTTAATTAAATAACTGCATTTTGTTAGGGGCTGCATCACAACTAGGTTCGCTCTTACTCCAATAGGAGGATCCCGTCCTTCCCCATATTTTAGGAGCAAAAATAAATTTGCTGAATAATCTATTCATTTAAGAATAGAATTACAATCGACAACATCATTTAACAGTTCTACATTACATTTATTTTTATTAGTGACTCCAATTGACATTTAATGAAGACTTCGCAGACTGTTACAAATGATTTCTCTAAAACTACTCTATGGATTAGAGCAGAGTCTCGAAGGCTCTGCTCTAATGCCTTAAATTTGCTTTAAGACAAGCAAGTAGTATTTCTTTACAATTTAGAGGAACTATATCCAGATATGATTGTAAGCGCAGCTGCTACGGAATCTTAATGAACAGCCACTCAGAGCCTTGGTAAGGAATTGTCGCACTTCCCGATAGTGGCAGAAACGACTCCATCCTCTTAAAATCTCAACCCTTGCGGAAGCAGCTGAGAGCTTCCTTTAATGACTTGGCAGAGGAAGTCAATGAATGTGGCTTTCTCTTTACTAGAAGGAACTAGGTCCAGATCCAGCTTTTTGATCTTTCTGGAGAAAGAATTTCTTCACCAATATTACTTTGGCATGAGTTTTGTCCTTTGCAATCATTTTAATATGCATTTAGCATCAATTTTAATATGGAAACTATTTGTATCCAAACTTTCCATATTTAGATGTTCTCTGCTATAACTCGAAACTAATATTTGTTTTGGACGTTATAATTCAAATTACTTCGTGATTATGCTCAAATACTTGATTTTGAGATCATATTTTCCTTGCAGATTCGTTGATTTCTTTTAAGTTAATATGAAATAAACAGTTTTCTTTATTCACGATTGCACGTTTGACATCATAGCAGTTCTAGCGGTGATTAGTCAACAAATTTGCATATTAATACCATCCTATTATTATCTCATGCAGCAGGATGATCATTGCGTTTTTATAGTAAAGGAAATGTAAACTGAAAGTGATAATTAATCCCACTTTTCGCTAACCTATATTAATATAGGTTAATATCTTGCGTAATAATTAATATTAAGTACATAAGATGAAACAGTACTGCAAGTTTTGAATACGACAACCTTTCATGTTTGACAGCAGGAAACAGGATTTTATCCCCCTTCCCCGCTTAATTTGTCTTACTAGAATAACGATATTCCTTTCTTAAACTGCAGCGAAGTAGTTAAACAACACTTTCTGATATATTTCTTCCTTTAAAAGGTAGTCTAAATTATGAACTCAGATTTGTAGTCAAACTAGTTTTTTTCTGTATCAACGACTAAAAGCAGGATTTTTTTATTGCTTCAGAGTTAATGTGATCTCCCCCCCCACACACACACACTTTTCTTTTCATCAGCGTTTCTTGTGACTTGCCGATCCTCTTCATGTAAAATTAGGACTCCAGTGACACCATTGAAAGAATCGTTTTGATTCGAAGAATCCAAAAATAAGAACTTTTTTTACAATAGATGCTGAAGGTACCAAAAAACTATGTATTTGTACATATAAACGCAACTTAATAATAGGGATATTTCGATTACAAATATCTGATGTCTTCCATTGAACCAAATATAGATAACTGAATCCCTCATTAAATTTTGACGAAAGTGGAAACCACATCCTCCCATAAGTATTTAGAAATTATATTCGGATGATTTTCACTGTTCTACTTGGGTATTCAGATCATAATGAA